>NC_081293.1:17300000-17520000 GCF_030435805.1 Mustela lutreola | reverse complement strand
TGGCTGAAATTTGTGTATATTTAAGGAATTTTTTTAAAAAGTGTTAACTTTGACATCCTTGGGGAATGTAGACCTGTACCAACTGAACAATAAGTGACTTTCTTTGACAAAACATCCCATTGGTGAGTCACTTAGAATGTGGGACTGGGTTGGGTAGAGGATATTCTTGCTTTGATCACAGGCCTTGATTTGTCTGATTGGGCAACCTTTTCTCTTTGACTATATCATTCATGTATTTCCCTCCCAAAGCTTAAGGAAGTCATCAAAGAAGATCACAGATACTGCATTGATCAAGAGGATAAGATTGAATAAGATTTTATAGTTACTCCTTTTGATGTGTGCTAAAATATAACATTCATATAAGCTTATCAATGTAGTCAACATGGAAAATGTCACTTTAAGAGTGTTCTGAAAACCAACCTCCATCCCTTTTGGACCTTTTGGTAGAATACAATGGTAGTTTATAAAAGTTTTGTAAAATTAGATATCTATTTTTCATATAAGGCTTGGGAAGTTCTTGCAGAGTATAAATCCAAGTCTGGGAGGAGGAACACATGGGCTTTGTGGAAGTGAAGACAGATATGGTACAGCCTTTGTCTAGAGGGGAGTCATCACATTTTCTTCAATGACTTCAAAAGCAGAGTGAGAAATGAGAAGGCAGGCACAAAGTGTTTATCCTGTTCTTGTTTCTTACTAAAGTAAATGTAGGGGAAAAGTCACTGTGACAAGTGCCATGTTGTATCTGCATTTCCTGCTTCCCTGCTAGCCCTCAGCCTCGTCACAACGGGTCAGCCAACAGTCCTGTGCTTTGATTGTGACGTAAACTTATGATGCTAATCATTTTGTTATAGTGTGAGTAGAAGAACAACGTCTTTCAAAAGGAAAAACTTACTGGTTTCTTTTTCTTAAAGACTATGAAATGCAAAGAGTATAAGAAGTAGAAAATCTAATAAGACCTGAAATAGTACAGAAGAGGGAAGTGGCTTACAGGTATTGATCTAATGGTTCTTAGACCACAACAGGAGTTTCCACCAGGCAACAGCAAAATTACAAAGTAGTAACTTTCTCATAAGGCAAACTTTATTAATTTGAAGGACTACACATTTTCTAAGATGTTGTTTTTCCTCTTTGGGGGTGGTAAAAGACAATATAGTTTTATGATATGATATAAATAGTAGGTAGAAGATATATATATATATATATATATATATATATATATATATATATATATATTTTTTTTTTTTTTTTTCCCCTCTACCTGGAAAAATAACAAACTTGACAACCCTATTTGGGCCCTCTGAGATGTTTTCTGATGTTTTACTTGTCCACAAAATCTAGGAGATATTGTCTGATGGACTGAATTAGAGAAAGACAGGGCAAGCAACTCCATTATATGGCCTGATAATTAATCAGCTGTGTGACTTTGAGAAATCACTGACTCTCTCTCTCTTTTTTTTTTTTTAATTTGCAAAATGGAAATCTGATGGCAGATTCTTTGTATCTCATAGGTTTTAATAAAGTAAAATGAGGTCATATATATTCAAGTTCTTAGAAAGTACAGAGGGCTCTGTAGAATGTCATCATTTTTATGCTATTGTCAGCAAAAGTGGTCATCTTTCAAAATTACTGGCAAGAGATTTCAACAAAATCTGTAAACTTTTCTATTCATTAATTTGGTAACTATTATTGGCAAACATAAAAGAAAGTTTATGTAATTAATTATATGCAAATAGAATAGAAAACATATTAGTTTAACTACTAGTGTCTTCCTAGCAAATAATGAAATTAATGAAATCCATCTTCTAAAGTTCTTGAGACATTTTTTATGTTTTAAAAAGTTATTTTGTCCAACTGGCAGTTATTGTCTCTTTAACAATAGCTACTCAGCAGAGGGACACAGGTCCAGAATGCATTTGGTCTGAGAAAAAGTACATGAATATTTCTTTTTTTTTTCCTTTTTGTTTATTGAACACCTAACATGAGCCACACACTATTCTCAGTCCTGTACTTTCATTATTCTTTAATCCCCATCACAACACTTTGTAGTCATTATTCTTCTCATTTTACAGATGGGAAAATGGGTACAGAGAGATTAAGTTATTTGCCCACATTTACAATCAAGTTAGGTAGTAGTACAGCCAGACCATCTGATGCCATGCTCTTAACCAATAGACCAAACTTAGATAGGAATGGGTCCCACATACCTAGGTTTTCCAAAGTGATCTGTTGTAGTAAAAATAATATGTCACGTTCTAATATCTATTAAGTTCCCTTTCATATAATTTGTTCCAAAACTAACTATTGAATGCCGTGTGCCATGTGCAAGATAATCAAGATAGCCAAAGTCCCTGTTCCCAGGCAGCTTATGTATGGGGACAGGATTTGGGGGCAGAATGAGAGAGGTATTTTGTTAAATTAATGAATGAATGGACGAGTACATTTCAGATAGTGGCAAAATGAAGCAGGATATTAAAGAGTAACTATGAAGGCTATCTTAAGCTAGCTAGTCAGGAAAGCTCTCCCCAGAGAGGTGCCTTGTAAGCTGAGTCTTGAATAGTATAAAGATACCATCAGTAAGCCCCACATTTGGGGCACGGGATTCCAAGAGGGCAAAGCAAACACAAGTACTCTGAAATGAGAAGGCGTCCAGGGTGTCCAAGCAAAGGAAGAAGACCAATATGGCTGCATCAGAGTGAGCAAGGGGGCATGGTACGTGATTAGGTCAGAGCCAGGTGGAGCGCAGAGTCTGTGGGGTCCCAGGGCATGGGAAGGAGGCTGAATCTGACTTTTAGAATGTGATGCCATTGAAGAGCTTTCAGCAGACAAGTGGCCTGATCTGTATATGGAAAACAGGGATTGTAGGGGTAGAATGGCAAAGGAAACAAGGAGTCTTTCTAGGAAATGTTAAAATGTTAAATCCAAGATTTGGTTCGTTTACCAGTTGAAGTGAATGGAAGGATTTGATGGTAAAGATAGAGGGGAAACTATAAGTCATTTTAAAACCCGTTCAGGAGCAAGGAGCTTGAAATTTGTCGTTAATTTCCTTTAACAATTGGCATGAGATCCCAAAGATTCTACCTGAAGGACAGCATGCCCCCCTCAGATGGAGATTAATTAGTCCTTGTACCTGGTTGGGCTTTATACAGACAACCGCCAGTCCACTGGGCTGTTGGTGATGGATACTGCACTTATAAATCTGAGCTTAAAACCAAGTTTATGATGGCATTTTATTTGAAAATTATGATAATGATACCTATTTCCTAAGAGTTTATGTGAGGCATAAATAAAATGTGTGTAGAAAGATTCTGTAAATTACCTCTTGAAAGTGGGGTTTTTTTTCTCTAGAAATCTTCAGTTTAGGTAGATTTTGAATCTACCTAAAGTATAGATTCACACTACCTAAAATGTAAATTTGCTTACATTACTTACTACCCAGAGTGGGGCTCAGGACCAGCAACATTTCTTGGGAGCTTGTTAGAAATGCATAATTGTGGGTCCCACTTTAGATCTACTGAATCAGAATCTGCATCTTAGCAAGATCAGTGAAGATTAAATCAAAATATAATTAGATATCCACTCTCCAGTGTTAACATTTAGGGTGTGTCTGTTTGAACTGGATAAAGTTCATTCCATTGGATCTCCTATACATGTGTGGACATGTATTTCTAAACGTGTGCAAAAATTTAAGCAGGTAGCCCTTGTGTAGTTAACACCTACACTCCCTATGAAATAATGCATGTGGTTATATCTGTTAATATTGGTGGCATTGGATATGAGGGTCGTATTTAGGAGCTATAGTAACTGTTTATCTTATTTTGTTCAGGAAAATGTGAGTAGGCATTACTTGGCAACTAGAATAGCTGGTAGCCTATCCAGTAACCCAAAAGAGACTCATTATACTACTTTATGTTTCTCAAAATACATTTTTCCCTATATTTAACACTACGAGCATTCTTTTTAAAGAATGGTATATTTATCACAATTTCCTGCATATCTTGTTTCATTAGGAAATTGCAAAGATAGATTTTCTGAGTAAGCATAATACCAATGTTCTGTATTTATAAGTTATTTTCATAAGAGAAATATTTTCTCTCTAGGCCATATTTGTTGTAGAAATAATACAGAAGGTTCTTCTACATGCGGTCGAGGGTTTTCTTGGGAGTCCCATTCTTTTTCTATGAAGATTCTTGTGCACTCGCTCATGCTTTCTCCCTCTCTTTCTCTCTTTTGGTAAAAACATTTCAGTTCTGCTCTAGTAGCAAGTTCTAGTTATATTATCAGCTATGATCACCATTGTTAGATCCTCAATGTAAAATATTCATTTTACAGCTTAAAGTTTGTACCCTCTTCCAAAGTTTGTACCCCTTATAAATTTTTTTTAATTAAAAAAGTAGATTTAGGGACGCCTGGGTGGCTCAGTTGGTTGGACGACTGCCTTTGGCTCAGGTCATGATCCCGGAGTCCCGGGATCGAGTCCCGCATTGGGCTCCCAGCTGCATGGGGAGTCTGCTTCTCCCTCTGACCTTCTCCTCGCTCATGCTCTATCTCACTGTCTCTCTCTCTCAAATAAATAAATAAAATCTTTAAAAAAAAAAAGTAGATTTATATCAATTTCAGTATTTCAGTACTCTGTAATAGTTAATCTAATTTTAAGCTGCAGACATTCCCCATTTAAGGAATATCCACAAGCCTGTTTTACATGATGTGTTCCGATTATTTTTGCTTTTTATAATTTTATTCATCAAAACCCAAATTTATTTGGCTTAATACAGTAAGTCAGAGAAGCATATGGAGTACTTTTTTTTTTCTTCTGGAAAATGAATAATTCTTGAAATTACAGCATTTTCACGGGAATGTGATAACTTATGTACACCATAGTTTCTCTCCTTTGCCTACATCTTTTTTTTAAGAGTTCATACAAGAAAAGCAATCAAGTATCAGCTCACCTTTTTAAAAATCAAATAAAATGTGTTTCATGTTCAAAACTTTTAAAAGAATCAGAACAAATGCATTTAAGATACAGAGTCCCTTCCTTTGTATCTTTAATTGTTTCAGAGTCTTGGCTGAACTACTGATGAAGTTTTCCAGAGAGTTTCATGGGGTTATAGGAAGATTATGGAGTACAAGACCACAATACTGCAGCTTTATCACATTCTATCTTTTGGTTCTTGATACTGTCTTTCAACTTATTATTATTATTTTAATCAACTCACTATAGAACTCTTTTTGGAATTTCAATCAGTCTTAGAAGTATCTGTTGAAACAAAGTTTTTATCAAACTGAAGGCAGTCATTTTCTTTATCATTGCAGGAGTTTTCCCCATGTCTTTTGATATTTTCTTACTCTTCTGCCTCCTCCCCATCGTTAGTATTAAGCTCATTCCTCTCTTTTTGTCCTCCTGCTCTCCTTCCCTTCGTCCCATCAAGAAATTTTGAGTGTTCATTGCTAGGTACAGTGTAATAATTTTTTTCAAAAATATTGAGTGTATTAATTTACCATCTACAGAAAAGATTGGTGGGTTAAACATTGCACAGTAATACAATGCAATACGCAAAACTATTTTTGATGTTGTAAGCTAGCTTGAAACTGAGCTAATATATTGCCTGCACAAAATAAGGAAGTTGTTTCTTTTCTCTCTCTCCATTTACTAGTAAGTCATTTATAAGACTTGTGGGAAAATAGATCCAAAAAGTATTAACTGTGTGTTTCTTGCTCTTAGAGCTGTTATCAGTTGGTAGAAGAATAAATTTCTGATTCTGTAATATTAGTGGAAGTGATACACATTGTATAAAAAAAAGGTACACATTATATTTCACGTTTTCAACAAGATTTCACTGAGCTCTGCTGAGTGTCAGATGCTTCAGGGATGCAGAACTAGAAAAACAAGATATCCTATTCCTGGGTTATCTGAGTAGATAATGTTATGCCTATAAACACTGATTCAGATTTTTAACTTGAGTAATTTTGTTTAGGCACAGATCAGAATTCAGAAAAGCGCTGCCGTGTCCGTATTATTGCAACAATATCAAATTAACACTGTGTTGTTCTGCAGTATAGGAACAGAAAACGGGATTATACATTTGAGTTTATATTAACCATCTATTTTATCCAAGTGTGTGTGTGTGTGTGTGTGTGTATGTATATATATATATATATATATATATATATATATATATATGAGAAAATACTTTTGTATAGAATACTAAACTTTTTGACAAAAAAATACTGCTAGAAAGAAGTTTCTCTATTCATTATTTTGGCTGGTGGAGTATGTGGTTATGCTTTCAGATACCTTTGGTTGAAAACGCATTTTGTTAAGACTTACTTGACCATGCCCTATAAGTTTTTAAAAGTTTTCCCCCAGTGGTAAAATAATCACTTTTAGTGTGTAGTTATCACTTACTTTATAATTACAACCCTATTAAAGTCTTCCATCTCAAAAAGCTGTGGCTCTGCTCTGAGAAGAACAGAGGAGGTTATCATTTGGCTGAAGCTCTTGAAGAACATTTTCAAGTTACGCTTAAATTTACTTTGTGAGGTTCTCTGAAATATTGGTGAGCTCCATAGTAGTAAGAAAAGGATGTCATTTATACCGTATTTGGAGAACCTTCTCCTTAGGTGGTCCAAGTGAATTCATAGGGTTCATTTTTAATCCATTAAAAAGTATTATACTCATTTTTAAAGGTGTCTTACCCCGTAATGCCTATCACTTTTCCATTTGGTTTGGAAGACACACGTGAAGCCATTCTTATTCTGTTGCATTTCTGTGAGTTGAGAAAAAGAATGACGACCAAAGCAGATCACTAAAATGCCAATTTACTTTCAAATATTACAGTGAAGGACGGTTAAGCTTATGACCTTGTTGCACTGTACTTATATAACTTTCCTTGGGATTCTTTTTTAATCAGGTTTATTTTCCCTTTGAGTCTGACTTCTAGTGCCCAGAAGTTTTCTTTTCAGCAGTGTTTATGTATTTAACAGAGTTTTCTGTGGTGGGTGCTACAGAATGTTCACAGCATGGGTTCACATTGGACTAAGACTGTGTACGACTTATATCAAGTGGGAAACTTGATGGGCATGAGCTTTAAAAACGTTTTTTTTGTGTGTGCTCTACATTTGAAGCTTTTGCCTGTATTTCCTGTTGGGCTACGATGTTTTCCAGCATTGCCGTAAGAGAACAAAGTCAACATTAAAAAATAATTTTTTTATTGAAGAATATATTTTTCCAAGTAAAGTCATTATCAAAGAGACTGTCATGGTGGGTCATCATTCATGTGTGGCCCTGTGTTGCCCTTTTGCATCTTGAGATATAAACTCTAAGTCATAGTTAAATAAATATCTATTTATTTAGAGAGATGAAACCACCCTAAAGCCAGACAAGGAAGCTTTTTGAAGACTGTCCTTTTGGAGGAAAACTAAGCATGTTGTTGAGTAGTTCTCCCATTATCCTCCATGTTGGTAGTACCATCACGATCGATTGCCTAAGGTCCTCATCCACACTGAAAGGTTGATACTTATGTGCATATAAAGTGTACCTTTAAAATGGAATGAATTTTCTTTATTTCCAAGTCCAATGCTATTTGCTATATGTGGCAGTTGAAAAGAGCACAGTGGAGCCTTAACATTTATTCAGAAAACAGTTACCAGAATTAGGGTTCATTAGACCTGGACTGAGCTACGCTTATCTCTAAGAGAACAAGAAAATACTGGCTTAAATTAATATTATTAGCAAAATTTTTATTTGGGAGTAGGGTAGGGGAAATAGTCAACCCACCTGAGAGGGAAAATAGATTTTATATAATTGAGAAAGAGAGAAAGAAGCAGACCCTGGCACTGTCCTAGGCACTTAACACACAAAGTTTCTTTTAATAAGGGGAGCTATCTTGACAAAATATCTACTGGGAAAATCCATAGCTTATAAATCCTCGTGATAAACATATTTAGCATTTTTAAACCAAGGTGCAGGAAGTCATTAAGTCCATTTCATTCTGTCAGGGAAAGGTAGACCCTAAAGAATAAATCCAGAAGGGCAGGGGGAGATGAGTAAAGCAGGAGCAAAATCAGGCTTTGGGGCAAATACGTGGCTTGTGAAGACTTCCGGAATGTGTCCCGTGGCCTCGCTAACATTCATCTTAGTTATTAAGTGTACTTAAAGGTGTTAACATTTGCTTTAAAAACATTTTCCCTCAAACTTTTTATTATTTCAGAGTAACCCCCCCAACTAGCCTATCCATTTTAGTAGTCAGATGTGTAATTATTTTTTAACACATTACAGGGTTTTTTAATGCTTTGAATTATAAACTTTAGTAGTTTTTAACCTTATATTATGTGCTGAAAATAATAATGCTAATATTAAGAATAACATTGTATAATCTACTTGGAAATTTTCAGACTCCTTTCACATTTGTTATCTCGTTCTACCAATCAATAAATTAAGTTATCTGAAATGGAAATTATTTGTTCAGACTTATTAGTATACTGTTCCCCTGAAGACTTCCCCAGATGTTGTCAATTTTTATCAATCAGAGTGGATACTAAATTTCATCTGGCTTCATGAAGAAATCAGTAATTTTTTTGTTTCCCTCTTCCTCATTAGCATATCTATAAATTATCTATAATGTTTAATGCTCTCTGCAGACTTGTTGATGATTAGGGCCTATTACTTAAACAAAGAAACAGACAAAACTGTCATGCTAAGATAGCTATACTAATTTAAAGGATGCACCAATTTTTCTCACTGGTGCTAACATAGAACGTTTACAGAGTCATCCAGATTTTTCATGTAGGTTGAGTTAAAGAGATTGACTGGAGTGACTTTGTTAATATAAAAAAGAGGGCTTTTTTTTTAAAACACTATGACCCTAAAAGGCAAGCATGAAGATGGACCAAGTATCTTATTGCCTCACTGATATTGCCTGCCAGCTGTGAATTTTCTTACTACAATAAGTCCCCTCATCTTTATTGCTGTGTGCAAGGTACAGTGTTTCATTTTTCTTCCTACTTGGGCTTCCTGTAGAATGCACACCCCATATAGTTCTTTAAATTCATACTGTTGTGAGAACAAGTCAGTCTTTCTGTTCTCTCCTTTGTTAACTGTATACCTCATGGAGCAGCAGTTCTTTCGTGCCCTCCCTGAGTTGTTGGACTCTGTTCAAATTAAACCCTGTAAGAGGATCAGCACGTTACAAAAGTGGAGTGTATCTTTGTATGACACCATGTATTTTTGTATACCATCGTCTTGATCTGGAAAATGCTAACACATTCAAGCCAACTAAGGGTCTCATACCCACCCCTTGTAAATGAGGCTTCCCATCTACCACATAAAAAGTAGGGAGAACACATGTGCAATTTTTGCTTCTTTGAGGCTAAAGATATTCATGCATATAAAATGCATAAGAATTATTTTGCAATCCAAGAGCCAAGTCAGATCACCTTTCGCCTGTAGTGAAGCCAAATGGAATGTTTATGGGGCTTTGTGAATAGGCAACTTCAAATCTTGGCTCTCCCACATGATTAAACAGGAGACCTTGGGCAAGTTCCTTAGCCTTTCTTTGTCTTCATTTCCTGATCTACAAAATTTTCATGGGTCTTCTAAATGGCGCTTGATCTGAGAGTTAAATAAAGCACATCACATAAAACACCCATTGCACATTCAGTCCATCATCAGTGCTCAGAAATGGTAGTTTCCACCAGTCTGCTTTGCAGAGTAATGCTGGCTGCTGTGACAAGTAAACCCCAAATACCCAAGTGGCTGGATGTAGTGAAGCTTATTGCTTAGTCTTGGAACAGTCCCATGCAAATGTTCCTTCGTGGTGAGCAGACGCCCTTCCAGGCGGTGTTTCAGAAATCCAGCCTCTCCCACTGTGTGGCTCTGCTGTCCACGGAGGCTGTTGAGTCCTCTCCATTGTGCCAGCAATTAGGCAAAGAGAGAATGGAGAAGGCACGCTTGCTTTAAAAGCTCCATAGGCACCGAGTGACACACATTGATTCTGCATACGTTCCTCTGGAGGACTTGTTGGGTGACACCACCAAGATGCGAGGGGGCCAGGAACTCCACTTGCAACTGGGCCACCACTTTCTAGCCACCACTTTGTGCAAACACAGAAGGGCAGTTTACCCTCCTCTGCCATAGCATTTATTCTTTACCCACTGTTCAGCCTCATAATCCAGTCAGCTAAAACCCTGGCTAGTAGAATATAATGGGGAGAGGTGGAGGAAGACATGGCTTATGGGTCAGGTCAGTGGATGTAATCTTGTAGAATTTGTGACAACCGAAACTTTTTCTCATCTCTGTTCTGTTAATAGACACAGTAAAGACTCAGTATCATTTGCTTTGTCTTCTACCAAGCATTTATCTCCATTCACTTCTCAAATTTATATTCCTTGGATCTGTAACAAAAGATAATTCTGCTGCATGTGTTTTCATCTAAGTGTTGACAGTAGATACAAGTCAGCAAATTTATTTATACCATTTCTAAAGTATGTGCTTCAAGAACAGTAAGAACTGTCAGAGCCAAGAGGAACCTAAGGAGACACGGGGAGTCAATGTAGTGTGGTATCCTGGATGGGATTCTGAAACATCGGACAAATGTCTGAGGACATTAGATACCAACTAAGGAAATATGGAGAAAGTGTGGACATTCATTGGTAAGACTTACCAATATTAGTCCACTAACTGTGACAAATGTACTACATTCATGGAAGATGCTAATAATAGGAGATACTGGGTGTTGAGTATATGGGAACTGTCTGTACTATTATAATTTTTCTGCAAATCTAAACTGTTCTAAAATAAATTTATTATTTTAAGTACTGTTGTAATAACAGTAGCCTTCATATTTGCTGAGTAGTCACAGTGTGATATTGCCACTGCTGCAGACCTGGCCTCTCCTTTTTAACTTTTATATCACCGCTGTCAGTAACAGGGCCTTCCCAGTAATTGACAGAATCCATGTCTGTTTAAAGCATCTTGTTCAGGCTTTGGCACTGGAAACGTCCTAGGAACGTTTGCCTCCTATTTCTTTGCTCTCCCTCCCTCAGTGCTTCTAGTCACTCTGAAAAGGACAATATGAGCTTTTATTTGGCTAGCAAAAAAGATCAGACTAATAAATCACTTCATTTTACAACTCCAGGAAATGGGGACATGGTCCCAGTGCTCGTGGGGTTTATCAGTATGTGCCCTCTTTACAATGTGTAAGGAGTAGACTATTTTACTTATTAGATGAATGATAGCATTTTTTCCCCTTTCAGTCTAGCAAAACAAAACAAACTCTATGATGACAAAAGAAACAGTTTTGTAAGAATATTAAGACCATAGATATTTTTTCCACTTCTGAATTTCCCAAAATGTTACTACTTAATTTTAAAACTAAAAAAGATTTTATCAGGGCGCCTGGGTGGCTCAGTTGGTTAAGCACCTGCCTTCGGCTCAGGTCACAATGCCAGGCTGCTGGGATTGAGCCCCACGTCAGGCTCTCTGCTCAGCAGGGAGTCCGCTTCTCCCTCTGCCACTCCCACTGCTTGTGCTCACTTGCTCTCTTTCTCTCGCTTTGTCAACTAAATAAATAAAAATCTTTTTTTAAAAGAACTTGATCTACATTTGAAAGTGCCTCGAATATATTCTTGAAAAATTATTTTATGTCATAATCTCTCAAAACATACAGCTAGAGAGAGAGAAAAAAAGAGAGATTCCATATGTCAATACCACGAACGACAAAACACTTGTAAAAACATAATTTTCTATTATTTTTCTTTCTCTGTATGTAGCTGCCCAAATTGTATAATACTAGGATTTACACCTAAAGGTCAATGTCTCTGAAAATTCTATACCAACTTAAAACTTTATTTTTAACTTCCTTGGCCTACTTCTTTGGTTTATTCTAGCATCATAGTGATGATTTCCGTATTTCTCCACACACAGTTGTACCCATTTCAGCAATATTTATATGTGAAAGGAAGTGGAAGTTCGAATCCAGATTTGCTGACCCTTGAGATCTTATATTGACCTTAGTAGGTATTAACTTTTTAGATCAATAAGAGCTGTTATTGACCTCAAAGAAAAGTCAATATCTGCTTGTTAATTTGCAGCTTGAAAATGTTATACATTTTGTTCTTCATTATTACCCTACTTATTTCAGCCTTTAAAAAAAAAAATGTCTTTACTGTTTCTACCAAGAGATCATCTTGTCAAAACATTTTGGTTTTGGTGTTTAAGGAGATAATCACTGGGCATGGTGGTCATTTGTGAGTGTTCATTTCAGTTTCTTACAAAATAACAGCTGGCTGAGATTCTTGCTGGCTGAGATTCTTGCTGTAAGAATATTAAGTGAAATAAATATACTTAATTGTATCTTATTTAATGTAGTGTTTAACACTTGAGAAACAATTTAAATGATCTATAGCTCATGATAGGAATATTCTGATGTGTATATATGAAGAGCAAAAAAAGTCAAATTGGAAATAGTGGTCTGAAAAGCAATTAATGTGTTCCACTTTTCTATGTATAATAAAAAAGATCAGTGCAGTTGAATGTTCAGTAGGTACTTTTTATGTGGATAAATATTAAAAGCTTTTATATAAGTACTACGTCTGTGGGTTTGAATTTTAGAGTCCTGTGCTTCTAAAGTTTTATTAAGTGTTTAAGTTTTAAGTATTGGTAGAGAAGTGGCTTTTCACATCATCATTGTTTTGTATATTAACATGGAAATGTCAAGTTTTGCATAACTTGAAATGTCTCAGAATTGCCTATTGCTGAAATTCAAATGTCAGAACAATACTTCTGCACATATATGACTCTGATATTTCAACTCTAAAAACCTCATAAATGATTCAGTATCACTTTGGCCTTGTTATGATACAACTTTAAAAAGAGGCAGAGAGATTTAAATCTGGTTTAGGAAGTGGTAGTCTCATTCAGTCTAGTCTTGAAGCACTAATCTCTCACTCATTAATGATCATTAATCTTTTTAAAAAAATATGTAACCATTTTGGTGAAGAATTTGAGTTTTAATGAGGATCCTTTCCGTATTTTGTACCAGTACAAAAAAAGGAAGCTGTTTCATTTTTTAGCAACAGGATTGGCTTCTATCTTACACTCTTTTGTGATATTAGTTCATTGTCATGTTCTCAATATTAAAAAAAAAAAAAAAGCTTTATTCAAAAGATGAAGGCTTTCTAGAACATAAATGATAAATAGAGGCCAAATGGCCTGTAGAAGTAGACTTTCAACTGTTAATTTACTCTTCTAAAGTTCACATGGCATTTGGACCTTTAAAATTTTAAATTTTAGAGCTGGAATGAGTCTTGGAGGTAACAAACCTACCTTTGTCATTTTACACAGAAAACTGAATCTTGATGTCTAGTCCCTGTTTATTGCTAGCAGTTAATTTTTTATTTAAAAATCTCAAATATTGTTGACTATTGCTGGCATATTAATAGCTTGAAATAAAATACCTTTACCAGTCCCATATTTTTGTGTTAAGTATTTCCTTTCTTATGGAAAAAAAATCTTTCCCCAGGGGGACTTTATCACTTAAAAAGGCTTATTTTCATACATGGTCCTAATAGCCTGTTTTATTTCCTTTTCTTGGATACAAAGTTATGACAATTAAAATATGCCAGCATTTCAATATGATAAAATTGATATGTTTGGGGTCTTACTATTCCAGAAATAAAAAATGCTATTAGGGTCATAGCTTGAGTGTGTACCTTGGCGTGTTTCATTTTTCCTCTGCTAGGAGATTAGTGGAAAGTAAGCTCTGTAAATTAAATTTTATTGCAAAATTATCTTCCGATGTTCAGCAGTGAAGATAATATTGAGTGATAAAACTGGAGTGGATTTTGTGTAAGGCAATTACAGCATGAAGACCACAATCTGAATGAAAAATATTGCTCAAGATTTTCTATAATCTGTAGAAAACTTCGTTTTGGGATATTTTTAAAGTTGTCTCATTTTATACAGGTGATTATAATACCTAAGCTAAATTGCAGCAGTTTGAAAGCATTACTGAATGTTTTTAATGAACACTTATATATGGTGAGAAGGACAAATTTATATATATATATTTTTTTTTCATAGTTGGGAAATTGTTATCATTTCAAAAAGTCTTTCCACTACTGGAGGTCTTTCTATGCAGCTTGCTTTATCCAGTGACCCCCCTCTCTCTCTTTGGATAACTGCATATGAAAGTTAAGATCAAAATGTGCGTGGTGTATTACACTCTCACTGTGGCGCATGTGAAGAGGAGCTTCTGTTCCGGGTCTCCATTGTATAGTTGAAGAAGTATCCGGTCCTTTTATAACTTTATTTATACCTCAGCTCTTGAGTTTGGCCTTTACATAGTAACTGCAAACAGATAAGAAGGTCCTTGGTTTGAGAGAGCCTTTTAGAGGTAAACTCGGAAAAAGAAAGTATGTGTGTGTGTACATGCATGTGTGTGTACACGCTCTCCCCCTCTCCCCGCAGCTCCAGCTCACGTGTGTATTTCTTGGCCTTATGTTCTTCTTTTTCACCTGTTGATCAAGATGTGTTTTGTGGGTATCTGATATGAGCAAATTAGCATCACAAGCTTCTGGAATGGTAGAGACAGACGATGGCTGTGTCAGCGTTGGCTCCATCCCAAGGAATGGAACATCTTCTAATAGTATTATCCAGCAGAAATTATTAAAGGGATCTGCTTGTTACCTAATGTCCATAGGATCCTGTCATCTTGAAATAAAAAAAATAAAGCCATTCCCTTCAATAAATAGGAACCTAAAAAAATTAATAATAATTCAGAAGAAGTTACTTTTTACTTCCCACAGGCAGATTGGAAGAGATAGCTTATTGATTCAATATATATGAATCCTTATCGTAGACTTCTCATGTCCTCATCACTTGAGGCAATTCATCCCGCTGAATTGACTGTAATGCCATCATGAATGAAGACCATGGAGGTTTATCAAGATGAAAATAGCCCATTAAGAACTGATCTGTACCAGTTTCGAGAAGCAGAACCTGAGACCTGGTCCGTGAGGCTTTGGCTAGGAAAAGTTCACTCGGTGCTGGGCATAGCCCAGCTCCACAGGCCCCAACTTTATTAGTGTGAGATAAGCTGATTAGGTCTTGTCAATCAAAGGTGCCCATATCTCAATTGAGAGACACACACTCTCTCTCCATTTTTCTTTAAGCATTGAAGCAGGCAACAAAGAGAGAGATGTGTGGTACGCACCCCCACGGTTGTCGCCATGCAGGGCGCAAGGGTCCTGTGATGATGTGATGACTGTATTAAAGAGTACATCAATTTGTTTTAAAGTGTTTTGATTTTTTATGGTGGCATTAAGAGAGAGAACATTGTGGTTGCAGCTTTACTAGAAAGCAAAGAGTTCTAGAAGAAGAAAAAAAAAGTGTTTCTTTGAAGCCTACCAGGGCTTTGAATCTTGCTGTGCCAATGGGCGCTTAAGTGCTCCTGTAACTGGCATCCTCAGATCCGCCATCAGCTTAGGAACTACCTTCCTCTCCAAATTATTCCTTTAGAAGAACAGGGGAAAAAATGTTAAATTGACCTATGTGATAGTAATGTTTATTGACCACAAGTTTTTTGTTTTTTGTTTTTGTTTTTTAATGATTTAAGATTTTGGATGAACGTGTAACATACATTGGCTGTACTGATGTACCCTGATTCATCTGTAAGGAACGTAGATATTTCTAAATGTTCCCCAACTATGGATGGGCAACGTTGCTTCATTTAATTGTTTTATACAGAATAAAGCCTTGCCTTATCTATCTGCAAGATAAACTTGACTAATGAATATAGGCTGTCAAAGTGGAATTCTGTAGGGCTTCAGCTGGAGACCTCATCATCTAGTCACTGTTGAGAAAAAGGTAGAGCGATGGTGTAGGGGGAAAACCTGGCCTTTTGTTCTTCACATCTGAAGTTTGCTCACTGCAGGCCTCCTTCCTACTTCAATTGCAACAACAGAAAGGAGCCCTTCCTCCTCTCCCCCAACCCCGCATGCACACCCCCCCCCCCCAGTGCCGCAATCCTGCATGGCCACAGTGCCACAGTGGATTACCTCTTGATCAGCTATTCTTCCCTTCATTCCATCCATTTTCCATGAACCAATCAGACAGCCCTCTCAGGAAAGACTGGTGCTGATTTCAATAAAATGCGAATTCTGTACACACAGATCCACATAGCCATTCTAGATGTTGCTTGTCACAGAGCAGAAAAGGCATTCATGCTCCCCGGACTCAGATATCTCGATGGAGTGTCCTATGAGAAAAACAGAAATTTGAGTAGATGAAGATAGGACTAGTAATAGTGTCTGAAGTGGAAAAGGCACTCCACTTTCTACAGCACTGATTGGCCAGAGTGGACGCACAGATATGTAGATGCGTGTGCCGTCCATCTGCGTGTGAATGTGCTCATGGATATCCCCCCCAAATGTATACAGCATCTAAGACATGTGAGATAGTAAGAAAACTACTTCGTCACTGGTTCTCCAGTGACCCAGATGGGGATACTTGGCCATGATAAGTCTGTTCCCAAAAAAATGTATGATCTTCTGAGTTGTTGGAAAGATCAGTCAGTGATGCTTAGACATAGGTGTATTTTAAATGTACAGATTTACTATTCAGGATTCTTTAACTTAAGACAATTTATTATTGGACTTATCTTAATAACAGTAAAGTCTTCAGAATGCTCACGAATTTTTTTTTTATAAAAGTTAACGTGCAGCTTTCCAGAAATACCATATATATCTATATAGAGAGATATATCTCCATACATTCACATCTCGGATACTCTGTATTTCTATTCTGTGTAAGCACCTTCTCATTGTTTAGGTTTCTAGCTCGATGTCCCTTTTCTTCCCCCGAGAAGACTCCAGTGACCACTCCTTTTAAAGCAGTTTTTTTTTTGCCCTCATGTCTTACCAGACCCCTCCCTGATAGCACTGATGGTAAATAAGGATAATCCATAACTGACGTTTTGCCTGTCTGCTACAGAAGAATGTAAGCTTCCTGAGGGGCATTTTGTTGAGTGACTGAAAGAACTGGACAGCTCTGTTTTTTTAATTTTTTTATTTTTTATTATTTTTTATTTTTTATTTTTAAAGATTTTATTTATTTATTTGACAGAGAGAGACCACGAGTAGGCAGAGAGGCAGGCAGAGAGAGAGAGAGGAGGAAGCAGGCTCCTGCTGAGCAGAGAGCCCGATGCGGGACTCGATCCCAGGACCCCGAGATCACGACCTGAGCCGAAGGCAGCGGCCCAACCCACTGAGCCACCCAGGCGCCCAGCTCTGTTTTTTTTTATTATGAAGAGAAGTTGCTCACTAAACTTTATCAATACAATAATCATAGCCTCTTTCCAGACCACTTTTAAGGAGATCTGCTATGGCTTTGTGTCATCTTAGGAGTTAGCTGTATCGTCTCTTATTGTCTTGAAATTCTTAATGCATTCAAGTAGTTCTCTCCAAAATACCTTTTTGCACATTAAAAAAAATTACATTTTACTCAGCAAAGTGAAAATTAAGAAGAGTATACCTTACTTAAGTTAGTCCACCATGCAGCTGGTTGATACCAATGAATAAACATTTGGTAGTAAAGATTTTAAGCCTGTAATGAGTCTGGATTCCCTTTTTCATTTACTACATACTTTAGTTGTTAAGTTTTGTTTCTCTCCACTATTTACCAGTTAAAATTTCCTAAGTTCACTTTGGTAATTGTTTTTAGGCTACAAATGTAATAGTGAAAATTAGGTTGCAGCATGATAATGTTGACTTATCGTGAGTTCAGATACGTTTGTTTCACTGAAATCCTGTAATAAGCAGTATGGAAAGAAATGCTTGGACTAGGGGGCATTTGCTACTAGTGGCTTTGTCATTGTGTAAACCTCAGTTTTCCCCTTTATTTTCTGATGAGCAAAGCACATAACCATTTCTCTTTTGCTGCTTATAAAGATAAATACTTAAATTATTCAACTTTAAGCTGTAAGCATTTTCAGTTCATACCAATGATTTTGAAGAATCACCTTTTTTTGGGCAAATTTAGAAGCGTACTTCAAAAGAAAATAAGATGTTTTAATATGCTTCTCTGATCACTGATTAACTAAAAAATTCTATTTGAATAATATAGGGAATTGTACACCAAAATAGATCATGCTTAGAATTAGCATTTGAAAAAGCATTCTTGGGAAGAAAAAAAAAAAGTCTTTAAAGAGAGATTTTTGAGATACCCTAGAAATATTTGGAAGAATTTTATAAATTAAAGACTACTATCCCTTATTTGCACCTCAGAAGTATTTTCCATCAATAAAGACATATGTTTTAAGTTGTTTTTATCATCAACATTTCACACACACACACACACCCAAAACATAAAAATCTATCATTGAACTCTTTATAATGTACCAGAATTTACCAGTGGCCCTAGACAGTCTTAGCCCCTGAGACACTAATTTTTTGTTTAAATTTCATAAAGGTGGAGGAGTATTCTGAGTGATTTGATGAGTTTTTCTTTGGGAAAAACAATTTTTAAAAAATAAATAATATCAAGCGCTTATTCTTCAGCTTCTCAGATGACCTTTCAAATAGTTGTCATACAGAAGAGTCCTGGTTTATCTGGAGCAAACAGACAAAGCTGCTGGACACTAGAGGTTTAAAGTATCATCGTTAAACTATGAAAATTCAAAAGCAATGACGTTTTATTATTTAAAAACAAACATTTTTTTTATAGTCTTCCTTGACATATTAGTATTTGTTCAAGAATTAGAGGGCCACCAGCTTCCCTTTCTTTATGTTTACCTTGCAGCTCTGCTTGGCAAATGTTTATTTCTGAAAAAAAGTAAAATTGAGTATATTTAGGACAATAGAATCAATATTATCTCAGGTTGATTTTCTTTTAGGATATTACATTTTTCTTAAGTGACAAATACCAGGTAACTTCCAGCAATAGGATTTAGATGACAGTTTTACCTTTTAGTGAGTGTGTGTGTGTGCGCACGTGCATATATATAACTATATAAAATAGATTTTCTTTTATAACAACATCTAAGTGTCTCTTGATTCAGCTAGTTTTATCATAGCAATCACATGTTGTAGGGAGCTCTTTTTGTACCATTAATAATAACTAAAACACAATCGTCTTTTTAAGGGAGAGAAAGAGAAGAGGGAAAAGGTGGAATTTGAAAAGGGGGGAAATCTGTTCCTATTCCTTCCCTGAGGCTGAACTGTTTATCACTCTATCCTCATTCGATAAAAGTGAATTTTATAATAAAATTTTCCCTAATCGGGCACTGTCAGTGGAGGTGTCTTATCGCTGAGAGGAAAATGACACCGATCCTATCGGAAAACAGAAACGATGTCACCATGTTCCCAATCACAGCTCTTCAGCCCCCATATCTACCTTCTCCACAAACACCAAGCAGTGCTTTTTTCATAAGAACATCAAAACCGAGCAAAGTCATTAAAATTGCACCCGCGTAGAGTTGCAGGGACCAGCCGCACTAGCGCAAAATGGGATGTGGGAAAACAGACTCTCTAAATGTGCTAATTCCATTGTCACGTGTTTACGGCTTAATTTTAATCAGTTAAAAAAGCCACACATTGCAATAAATTGGCATTATCTTCTGTGACACCAGAAGACACAGTTGGTTCAAGGATTTAGAGGGTCACTGGCAACAGTATATAGTATTACAGACAAAGTATTTTTACGCTTGAACTGCGGTAGCTAAGGTACAATCCCCAGTTAAGACTGCAAACAAAGACTATAACCCACATTGCACTAAGTTCAACTTGCAGACCACCTCCATCCTGGATGGACTTTGTATGCAAAACAAAGAATTTCGAGAATTTTTTTAAGAGTAATTTATTCATCATATGAAAAAATTTTTTTAAGTAGCCTTTCAGTGCTGTCGCCTTACTGCATACTTGGCAATAGACCAATAGTCTTTCCATAGGTCCTCTCCGTAGACTTGTCTTCCAGGGCTGGTGTTTCATTGACTGTGTTTACACTGACCATTCGACTTGTGAGCCTAAACAAAGATACATTAACACGCTTGAGGAAATGCAAACAGAAAATAGTGTCATTGACAATTGTTGAAGGCCAACAATGAGAGACTATCTCTAATGGTCTTAATTTATTAACGTCAAATTAGCACCAAGATATTTTTACACAATTGAGTTCAGAAACTGCAGAAGTAGAAACTGCCAGCAAATTTAATTTTAATTTGTTCCATGGGTTTATTCTTGGGATATACATGTCTCTATTTCAAAGCAGAATAACCCCTAGAATATGGACTGACCACTCTGCATAAGAATATCTGTGAGTGGCTTTTGGACAATCAGTCATTTTCCATGGCAAGGTGACAGATACCACTTTGGTTCTCAGCTTTGTAAATTTTCAGGACATTTACAAAAGAATTTTAAACATGAGACATCATAAAGTTTGTTTTAAAACATCTACTAAAATGTTCAGAACTGTCTGACCTCTGTAGTTCGTGAAATAACAGTGAGTGAAAAAAAAAAAAAAACCCAGTTTCAAACCCATTTTTTTTTTAATTGACAAATCTGACCTTGAGGGAGGAAAAAAAAATGCAACCATAACTTTTATGGAATGAAAAGAGCTTTCAGAATTAAATCATTTGGCAGTGACTGAAAAAAATAAACATTTGAGTAGCTTTTGTTTTAATTTTGTTCAACGCTTTGTTGATCTGTTTGTACCAAAAGCAGCAGAAAGAAAAGACGAAGTAAGAGTGAACCAAATAGAAATAATGTTTCAGCGCATTGTGCTTGCCTTCACTGTGAGTTCAGTTTTCTATAGTCGATGTCAGATTGATCAGACCTCTGCTGTGTGATTGAAGTACACTTTTTAAAAACATCTCATATTGTGAAGTTAAAATGATTAAGTCATAATACCACTAAAATTGTTTTTCTGATTGTACTCACTTTGCCACAGAGGCTGGCTGAGTTACTTCATTTCTTCTAAACAACTTGTGTAAATTAACAGGGTCATTCCCTTTAAAAAACAACAACAACAACAAAACAAAACAAACAAACAAAACTAATAGGGAAGAGGAATGAGTGCAAATTTCGAACACAGTTCTTTTCTCTGCTAGGATTAGCAGCCGGTTCTGCATGAAGGGAGAGAAGTTGAGGACACAGAGAAAGGCCTTCCCTCTATGATGGCACTTGGCTTTTTAAAGGAGACACAAA
This sequence comes from Mustela lutreola, assembly GCF_030435805.1. Lineage (NCBI taxonomy): Eukaryota > Metazoa > Chordata > Mammalia > Carnivora > Mustelidae > Mustela > Mustela lutreola. The sequence goes on along the minus strand of NC_081293.1, from coordinate 17,498,805 downwards.
AAAATCACAGGAACGTTAATTGTGTAAAATGGGATGTCGGTTTTTGTTACATATCTAAAAATGGTTTCATTGATTTTGTTTAGACTTTACCAGTAGCTATGGGTCTTGGTCAATGATTTTTTTTTTCTTTCCTTGTTTTTCTTTTTGAGGAGATGAGCTAGTTTTTAATTTTCACGTATATACATACATATATATTTTTCCTTGTTGTGTGTTAATGGTAAAAATGTTGTCCGAGATGATCAGTATGTGCTGCCTTAAAGAGAAACAGCTCCCCCTCTATGTTTGACTGGAGACCCATAGGATGTGTTGATTGAAGGAGATTTATGGGAGGTAACGTGTTTCTCAAGTTCATACATGAGGTAGCAGAACAGGTTTTATTTAGCCTTCCTACACCATAAAATTAATTAGCCTAATACAATTGCTAAGTTGAAATCATGTTTCTGATTTAAAATTTGTAATGTATATATTTAATGTCTTAGGGGGAAGTCACTATTTTAAAGATAAAAATCACAGTGTCCTAGTTAACCTGACAGAAAGCAACTATGGAAATAATAATTCAGCCACAAAACATCATGCTTCTTTAGATTTTTGACAGTGGAGGAAATAGAACATTTTGAAAAATCTACTTGGAGGCTATGTAAAATCAATTAAAAAGTATAATGTTTCATGATTAATGAAAAAGACCATGTTTTATTTATATTTCTTCTTGATTTACTTTAGTTTCATAAATAGAAGTTATGCAATTGCAACTGAATTCTTTCGTGGGACCCCTTTCATTAAAAAAACTATATTATATTTTTAAACCCTATTCATAAACGCAACTGACCAAAGTGTGTACATCAGTTAATGTTGTGTTATACTTTTCTACACATAGGCTGCGCCATTGAGCCACTAGTTAAAGGAATATTTGCTGTGCTGCCTGCCGTTAAGTGGAAATGGAAATGTAGACTACATGGGAGTGAAAAAGACTGGCTTAACAAATGTTTGGTAACAAACATTTAAAATGTAAACATTTTAAATGTTTGTTACCAAAATTAACGGGGGGGGGGCGAGGATATTTAGATATACCTAACAATCATTTGGGGGTCTTTAAAGGTATTTCCTAATAATTTTAAATTTGGTGCTTTTCAAAAACACACGTATTCTTTCAAGTTTTAATTAATTATGTCCCACAGACAATTAGAAAAATGTATAAGAAAAACATAAATCTAGAAGAACTACAATGTTTCATTTAAGCATATGAAGTCATTTTCGTATTTTATGTGACTGAAGATTATTTAAAATCTATTGTCATTTAAAAGATGTAATATTTAAAATAACTTTGAAGTGTCAAATATAATTAACATAAATGTGCTTAGAAATTTTACATTAAAATCTAACTATTCAAAAAAAACCAATAAAATATAACTAACTTCCATATCTGCATGAGAAATTTGTGAAGTCAAAGTGAATAGTGTTCTTTCTCTCATGGAATATAAGAAACTGTTCAATAAATCTAAATTAGGAACTAGTTTGTTGTTATGAATACATACTGAATTTCCATTAATATTGGGACTAGAGGACATATTAAAAAAAAACTATAGTAATGTGTCTGTTATATTTTTATTCTTTGGCTTAAGAATTCTTTAAAATAATAGATGAAAATAATATATACAACTGTATTACAGTTCAACCTAGATGTTTCTTAACTTTTTATATGTTGGAACACAAATTTTAATTATAATCAATACTTCTGTTAAATATGTGAGAAAACTAAATTTGATGTGTAGGGTTAAAAAGTCATTCTTTGATCTTGGCATTTTGTAGATCTGCACATTCTGAAAACAGGTTTCTGGGACTCTTTGCATAAATACATCTTGCTTAAATCATTCTTTCTGTATTTAGTAGAGTGACTTATGGAAAAAAGTGAGGTATTTCTCTCTGCTAGTAGTGGAGAAGTTTGTGATTGAAAATCTAAGTGTTGATATTTACAGTTAACCCAAGGCACAAGTTCCAAAAGTGCTTGTGCTGTCATCAAATGGGGCTCTTGCCCCACATGTCCTGCTCATCAGTGCCTCCTCGTGAACATCCCCTGGCTTCATATGTGAATCTTCAGGGACGAGTTTATAAAAGTATATTCTTCAACTAGTTCTGTGTTTCAGTGAAACTGTGTTTCAGTTCTGTGTTTCAAAACCATTTCAGTGTTTATTTATACGAGGCTGACCTGCAGGCAATTTGGACATAATATCTAAGTTTATCATAGGAAAAAAAAAATCTTACTTATAGCTAGTAAAAATCCATTCTGTGTCATGCAACATATTTTTGTAAAACACCATGTTTATAGCTTATAATGTAATTTACTTTATAAAACATGGTGTGTTAAGAGTATGATTTTTACCATTTTATTCATTCATAAATGAATAAATTACAGGCACACAGTTCTATTTCTCATTACCAAGAAGAATATGATGTGAAACCTTATTATTGCTTACATTTATATAATCTTAATTCTCATAAGAAAAATAAGTCTGTGATATCAAATAAACATATAAGCGTTAACAGAGTGATTTGAAATTTATAGCATTAGGTTAACATGTATTTTATATCTTAGTGTTTTTTATATTACATAAAATCTTTTTCCTTTTCTGAGACTACATAATGGTATCAAAACATTAGCAATGTAATTGGGGGAAGAAGATTCTTCTTGTAACTTAAACTTTGCATGGGGTGTCTGCCAAGTTGGGTCATTGATATTGTTGGTCTGTTACTTGTTATTGTTGGTCTGTTATACCTCTGTGGTATGATTTAAGATACTCAGTATGTGCTATATTGGTAACCTGTCCAAATCCAAGAATAACAGTTATTCTAAAAGGGATGATAGAACACAGACAGGTTAATGACATGTCTTTCTGTTAATGGCCTTAGATTATATGGATCTTTTTGGAAAGGAGGACAATTTTGATTGAAAAGGAGTGATAAGAATTAACACTCACATAGGGCACACATCTATGTGGCACACAGAACTAGTTTGGCCTTTATATGTACTACATTTGAAAATAAATAGGTAGATTTTTCACTGTCTGGCAGTTATATTTGTGATCATCTCACTTAAAATAAGGCTGTGTAATGTACTCCAACTTCACTATGGGTCCCAAGATGATATTTCATAGTCGTTTCAGAGCCGCTAAAACTGAGATATCAAGAGAAATATGCTATACATGTTAAGATACGGTGGACAGAGTGGGGGGAATGTGTGTGGTTTCAAATATGAGCCCCACATTACAATCCCAGAAGGAATTACACACACCAAGATGTGATAGAGCTGCTTTTTCATATTAGCAGCTCTGTGTAGCCACGCTCCAGGTGTGGAGCCAAGAGAATTACCTACCAAATGATGGCAAATGATTTTCCTTTGAAAGGTTGGAGAGTTCTAAATAAGATCCCCAATCTTATCCTATAGCAACCACCCAACAGCCAAAAATTACTGTGTACAATTACGTTCTCTCCTTGAGATTCATTTAAATGGTCATATTTTACTTACATTGTTTATTTAGTTTGGGGATTATCAAGGCTTCATGCTTCTCCTGCTGCTTCCTCTCTCCTTTGACCCTCTCTCCCCTTTTGTGCTTTTCTGCCATGGAGCAGTCCCACTCAAGAAGTGAAACGCAAATAGGTTAATTATATGCTTTCGAGCATCCCGAATAATAGATGTGTTGAGAAGGGGAGCAACCCTTTGTTGAGTGCCAAGCATTCATTTGATCTTCACAATTATCTTAGAAAGTAAGTTCTATTGTTTCCATTTTACAGGTAGGAAAACTGAGGTCCAGAGGAGTACCCAGTCCAAATAAAGGCCCTTCTGAAGCCAAATCCCTTCCTTATTTTCATTATCACATGCTAAAGATAAAGTGTTTAATTATCTTGATTGACTTCTAGCCTAGAAAACAGAATTGAAAGGCAAGTTGGAACATCTCTTGAGTTAATACTTTAAAGACGGAGGTTGGTGTTTTCCCCTCTTCCTGAGCCAACTCATATGACAGCATGATCTGAAATGCTGCTGGCAGAGATGTGTACATTGCTGAGCATGAGAATTGACTAGCTAAGAAGGTATCCAGGGAGCACTTTGGAAGGTGGCAATGTCATGTTGCTGTGAGCCTGCTTCGGAAAGTGGATAAAAACCCGCATCAGTACCACCTGGGTGCTGACTAACAATGCAGCTGCCTATGTCCCAGTGGTGATTGACCAGATCCAGATCTCTGGGGGTGTGGCCTGGACATCTTCACTTCCAAGAAGTAACTTCAGGTGCTTCTGAAGCATATGAACTTCTGAGTGTTACTGCTTTCATGTATGAAGTATGTATGAACCTTGGAGAACCTAGGCTTTGAAACGCCACATGTCTGTCTGCAAGGTCTGTTTTTCTCTAGAGAGTTGTCTTTTCTGTGCAAAGCGTCCCTTTAGTACCATGAATATCCCACATTTTGGTGCTCAGACACTCAAAGATATAATTAAAGGGGCTTCCACTTTACAAGCCTACGGCACAGTATCTCATACAATTATATGGCTTGTTTAGGTTTTTTTGGTCCTGTTTTAAATATGAACTAAAATGTTGCCCTGAGCAGCATCATTTTGAAATATAAAATTATCTTTTGCAAAAAATCAGATCAGGGCTTACATACATCTGGAAATCGAACAAACGAAACTGTGTGCATAGTTTTTTGTTGTTTTTTTGTTTTGTTTTGTTTTTTAACTTTGGAAACTGATGGCTGCCTCGAGGTCACATATTTAAGGTCAGTTTCCCTGTTTCCTTCATTTTCACCCCATGGCAAAGTAAGGGAAGACTTGAAGAAGAAAGAAGGGAAAGAAAGCCCTATATTGGCACTCCATTGGTAAAGACTGAGCCTAGAATTTCTAATCTTTTGACTATTAGAAATTATACTGTCCGGTTAATAAATTAGTACACAATATATTCAGATTAAAAGTTCACTGAATGTTGACCCACATTTTGAGACATAACCAAAAAGGTAGGACCTTGAAATGGAGGGGAAAAAAGTATTCCAGTAAAGTTAAAATTTGAAAGTGAAGCATTGTTCATACAGTGGCCTGAGTATCACAGCATTTCTCTGAAGAGGCTCAGACTCCAGCCGAATTTTCATATTCATTTTTCTCACCAACTTCTGGTGTCAATAAAAGAAGTCAGCACGTTTTATCTCATTGAAGTTGATGTCTATTTCAGAATTTTTCCACATTCCTCCTTCCTAGATTTGCTGAACGACTGAGGTAAGAGAGTGAAGAAATAGTAGACTAAGGATAACAGCGGTGGTAAACGTTAATTGAGCAGTTACTGTGTGCCAGGCATCATGTTAAAGAGCTTGCATAGATGGTTTCATTTAACTCAGAAATAACTCTGAGTGTTATTATCCTCGCTGTACAGATGAAAAAGTCAGTGACCAGCGCCGCTAATATGTATCAAGCGTCCTCTGTGGGCTGGGCACTGTACTGTGCTATTCCCTATGTTATCTTAATCTTCAAAGCTTTCTATTTGTGGTATTTGGGTGTTTATCTTTATTTCACACATGAGGAAATTGAAGTTGAAGGACCAAGTGTCTTATTCAAAATGACAAGTAACTTGTAGATACTAGAGATTCCAGGCCTCTTGATTCCCCATTCTGCTTTTTGGTTGTCCTAAGCTGCATTTAAAATATCTTCCCTGTCTTATTTATTCTTTCCATGTTTATACTCCAAAGGAAAGACTAGTAAATATCCCACGTACCCACAGATCCGTCTTGAGGAAAACTGTTCTTCTCTAGGGGACAACACTAGGCTTGCTAAGATATCTTAGGATGCCTTAAAAAACCCACAACAAAGACATCCATTGAGAGATGGATGGTTGAGAGCATGTGCTTGAATTAGACCTTGGGTTAGGTCCTGTCCTATCACTTTCATAGCTGTGTGACTTTGGGAAAAGCAATCCCTTTATGTCTGAGTTTCAAGCAGGAATCAAATGAAGGTAATGATAGCATTTTTGTGTACCCAGTAAGCTCTCAGTGAAAAGTATTAGTAGTGGTGGACATTGTTGATGTTATTCGTACAGCTAAATCCTTGCAAAGGTTTGTTTTTATAGTTCTTTAGTTGTGTGCTTTTTTCTTTTTTTTCCTCAGCCCTCAGCAGAAGGGCTAAATGAAAGTAAGGAAGCTAGACACTATGAAATAAGAAAATTACCATTAAAAAGTCATAAAACTGTCTCTAAACAATCAAATAATGGCTGCTTATAGTAATAACTTTAAGTCAATAAAAAAATGGAAATGTTTTCTATCCTTTGTTTAAGGAGACAATAAAGTGTTGCTAAGGGTGTGTTTTAGAAAATTCTCATTACTTAATTAAAAATATTAGTTGCTTGAAGTTAAATCAGTTTTAATTATCTGGAAAGTTCTCTTTCCTAGATAATGAGTCACTACTCAACCCCTCTAGTGCTGTAAGTTTATTAGGGGTGACAGATCAAAATGCTCTGAGATTCATACATGTAATATAGTGAGCTGTGCTTACCATGGCTAAACTTGAGGGAGCATGCCCCCACCTAGAAACATTTTGGTGTTTAAAAACATTGTGCTGAAGGAAACAGTTAACAAAACCAAAGACAAGTGATAGAATAGGAGAAGATATTTGCAAATGTCTTATGAGATAAAGGGCTAGTATCCAGAATCTATAAATAACTTGGCAAACTCAATACCTGAAGAACAAATAATCCAATCAAGAAATGGGCAGAAGACATGAACTAACATTTCTCCAAAGAAGACATCCACATGGCCAACAGACACTTGAAAAATGCTCAACATCACTTGGCATCAAGGAAATACAAATCAAAGCCATGATGAGATACCACTTTACACCAGTCAGAATGACTAAAATTAACAAGTTAGGAAACGACAAATGTTGATGAGGATGTGGAGAAAGGGGAACCCTCTGACACTGTTGGTGAGAATGCAAGCTAGTGCAGCCACTCTAGAAAACAGCATGAAGGTTCCTCAAAAAGTTGAAAATAGAGCTACCCTAAAACCCTGCAATTGTACTACTGGGTATTTACCCCAAAGATACAAATGTAGTGATCTGAAGAGGCACCTATACTCCAATATTTATAGCAGCAATGTCCATAACAGCCAAACTATGGAGAGAACCCAGATGTCCATCAACAGATGAATGGATAAAGGTGTGTATGTGTGTGTGTGTGTGTGTGTGTGTGTGTGTGTGTGATGGAATATTACACAGCCATCCAAAAGAATGAATTCTTGCCATTTGCAACGAAGTGGATAGAACTAGAGGGTATTACACTAAGTGAAATAAGTCAATCAGAAAAAGACAATTATCATATGATCTCACTCATGTGGAATTTAAGAAACAAAACAGGATCATAGGGGAAGAGAGGAAAAAATAAGATGAAATCAAAGAGGAAGATGAACCACAAAGAGACTCTTAATCACAGGAAACAAAGTGAGGGCTGCTGGAGAGGAGGGGTGTAGGGGAATGAGGTAACTGAGTGTTGGACATTAAGGAGGGCACATGATATAATAAGCACTGGATATTATAGAAGACTGATGAATCACTGACCTCTACCTCTGAAACCAATAATACATTATATGTTAAAAAATTGAATTTAAATAAAAAATTTCTTCAAAAACAACAACAACAACAGCCATTGTTCTGGCCAGACACATGTGATTGGAGCCAATATTCAGCCCAAAGTCAATGCCCTGGAGTGAAGTGAACTGTGTTCATGACCCTTAATTCTCACTAGCTGTGTGCATGTTCACCTTGTGTACTATCTGCCCCATTACCTAAAATACTCTAGGCACCTTGAGAGTGAAGACTAAGCCTTAGATCTCTCTATCACTCCTCTTTCCTGTCCAATGCCCTACACTTGGTGGTTCAGCAATGCTTGCTGATGACAGAGGGTGTGTTTATTGGGAAAAAGCCGTATTCATGAAATCCACCAAACAATATCCATGAAATTGTTTCTTTATAAAAGGATAATACATTTGCTTGTTTGGTGAAAATATTCAACCCCAAGAAATGAAAAGGTGATAATACATCACAAAGAAGATTTACTCAGCTGCTATCTATCCTACCTACCTGAGAGACAGTGTAACACAAGTGGAAAGACCATGGAATCACAGAGATTCACATTTTAATTCCAGCTTCACCATGTCCTGTCTATGTGGCTTTAGGAAGATCATCTACTCTCCATTTCCTCCCACTCCTGGAGATCCCCACATTTTCTAGTGAGCCGTAATGTGTTTAAAACACATGGTAGTAAAGATATGCACATGTTCTGTTTGAGAGGGCCCTTTAGAACAACAGGTTGCCTAAAGTGAGGCACTGAGTCTTATTCCTAAACAGTAAAACTCCTTCCCCTCTCTATTTTCTCTTTTTAAACACTGAACTAGAACTAGTACCAGGCTCTACTTAAACCTCCCAGAAGCTTCAGGATACAATAAATAAATTGGTAAAGTGGCAGATTCTTTTTCTGAATGTAACCTTTTATCCTCATAGATCTCTGCAGGTTCCTAGTAAATACTGTAGTTTTAATTCCGTTTTATCTTAGTTACTTATGTTGCAATACCCTAAATCATTATGTATTCTAAGTCATCATTTTCCAGACATTTGAGTTCAAAAAATAAAATCAAGTAAATCAAGTGACAAGTACTATATGAGGCACTGGAAAGAGTGTGAATCAAATAGGCAAGACAAGGAAACCAGTGGGTAGAGTGTGGAGGGAGGTACCGCGTCAGGGAAGGCTTCAGCATCCTGGTCTAATTATAGAAATTTCCAGATGTGCAAAGGAAAATGCTAGGTGAATTTGGCTTCAATTGGTGAATTTATTGCCGAATTGTTTGACTAGTGGACCCAGTATTAAACCCCGATATTTGCATTTCCTCCTTGAAATGATTTAGCTCACACGTTCCATTTTAACAGATAAAGTCATCGAGGCCCTGATGTATGAAATGACTGGGCCGTGTTTACACAGCCAGTGCATGGTGGAGGAAAGATCTAGATTCCAGGTCACTGTCATACTTTGCTTCACTAACATGTAATTTTCCATGACCACAGGGACCTTGTGTGGTTTGCTCACGACTATGTCTCTCTCTGGTGCTAATAGTAGGCACTAAATAAATATCTGTGGAATGAATGATTGATTTCTCTCATGAGATTTCACAGCCTAAAACTCTTCTTGCCTCCCTCACCTAATGATATCTTTCCCCTTCACCGCACACCGATGAAAGTTGATAGTGTTTCTGTGGCTCATTTTCAGTGTCCGATTTTCTGAGACATAGATCTAATTTCCAGAGCTTTTCATTGTAGTCTTTGTAGATGTTTTTATAAATGTACAAATCAAGACATTCTTCATGTGTATTTAAGTGGCATTGATATTGAGCATCTCTTTGCAGGAGCGGATTTTGATAACAGCCTGAGATGCAGAGCTTTTCTTCCTTCTTCAGTAAACGTTTGTTCACTTCCGTCACATTTTCAAGAATGCTTGGTTCTTCTTCATCCCTGTGGTGTGTGCCCTCTGGGGGATCATGCTGGCTACGTTTTTCTAGTTCAGTTGAATTACTATCACCTTCATTTAAATTAGAAATTTTTAAAAATAATTACAGAACTAAATTATCTTTTACTTTATGAAATTAATTTAATGTTTTATATATAATTTGAAGGATGGTACTCTGTTTTTCCTGTTATTTACAATGATACAGCCGTGAGTTTATTTCATTGCCTTATTTTCTAGGCAGCAGTGGAGCCATTGAAGCCATTTTGCCAAATAGACTTCACATTTTTAAGCCTTTAAGTCATCCTGTTAAATTAATACTATTACCTTATTTTAGATGATGTCTTCTTAAAGTGAACCGTTTACGATTACCTGTTTATTGTACAGGAAATGTAAACCTGTCAGGGTTTTCTGAAGGATTTTTCTCTGTTCATTCTATATGTTTATCTTTGGCCCATTCCTGTCTTGCCTCTTCTAAAGGATCCAAACTACACATTTCTAGTTATCAGTGGCTCTTTCCTCCATACATTCTATCAGATCATTTCTGAGTACCTGATAGGTACAATGTACTGTGCTAGTGTTCAGGGAATACCCATATTTAATAGCCTCAGAACTGTGCCACTCTCAAAATACAAAGTTGGGATCTACAGAAAAGAAAATATGTTTCTAAGTGAAGTGTGTGCCATTGACAGTAAAGGAAAATCGGGAGGAGGAATAGGTTTTGGGGAAAAGATACTGAGTTGAAGGTCTCAACAAGGTGCCCAGGTCAGGTCATTGAGCCGGCAATGGCAGTGTGAAAATTGAAGCTTAGGAATGAAGTTAGAGTTGAATATATAACCATAAGTCATCCATGAATTTCTCCCAGAATCCTGAGATCATGACCTGAGCCAAAGACAGAGACTCAACCCACTGAGCCACCTAGGCACCCAATACTGATACTATTCTTTAATTAATATTTTTAAATATACTGTATATTAATTCACTTTTAAAAAGCATAACTCTATATTAAACACTAATATCTGCAAAACTTTGGGTTTGAGGTAATAGATAGTTTTTTAGGATAGCCTTTGAAATAAATACACAATTATGGTTTTTCATGATGTAAGATGCACATCTTCTCACAATTTAACATTTCTGAACTTAGGGTGTTTTACAGTTGATGGCATCTTACAGAGCGTATTGGTGATATATTTGTCATTGTCAGCATGTAAGCCATCATGGTTGTTAGTCCCGGTGGCATGAATAAAAACCCACAGTCCCTCCACATTTCAGCCAAAAAACCACTGGAAGATCTTTAGAGGAAAAAAATTAAATTTTATTTGTTGTTTGAAGTCCTTACCTTCTAGTACAATCAAAAAAGCCTAACATGAAAACTTGCAGAATGGGTATTGGCTCCTAGAGAGAGTAGGAGACATTGAAGAAATGCTACATTCCTGGTGCCCTTGATGGCAGGGAGGATATTGATGCTGAAGAGTTGAAAATTGGTTCGCAAGAGTTGGACACTGTAAGAAAATTTTGGGAAAACCATACCACATTTGTTTTGTTTACATTTTCCTCACCGACTGCACAAGAATGCTGTGTGGTATGTAAGAGAATTTCTGTAAGTGAGTAATCTAAAGGAGCTCTTTGAATAAGTATATAAAATAAAAATATTAAGTGATAAGAGAGCCATTTTCTTAGGAGTATATAAAAATTGGTGCTTCTTGCAATGGATGCCGTCCAAGGTCAGATTAAACAAAGTATCCAAATAAAAAAATGTCAGTTCATATTCCACTTAAAGTCATCTCATAAATACTACTTTATGGAAGGACATTTAAGCCAGGGGAATAAATAAGATCATCAAAAGAGTATTTATACAGAAGAAAAGAGCCTTAGAACCCTGAGAAAGTCTGCATTTTGTGGGACAAAGAGGAGTCAGAGAAAGTAACCGAAGAAGACTAGTGGATGACTCACTCTTGGGCATTGCAATGTCATGGAAGCCAAAGAAGGAGAGATTTTTCAAGAAAGAGAAGTAACTTAGAATAATCAAATAGTTCAGAAGACCTGGAGAGTACTGGAACAGACAAAAAATAGTGGTTTTGAGAATTAGGAGAACTTGAGTTTGGGGGAAGGCGGTGGGGGGCAGTTAATCCTAGAGTTAACTTTTTAAGAAAGAGTAGAGAAATAAAAAGGTGATTCTTCATAAGGATCAGAATTAATATGGTTTTCCTTAAGTTCAAGTTAGAGAGCCCTGAACATATTTTGAGACCTAGAGGTAGGAACTGGAAGAGAGCTGGTGATGCCATCATGAAGGACAATAGTTGATCATTTTAAAGCCCAGCAGATGTGCAGAAGGGATGGAACCAACAGCATAAGTTGAAGGTATAACCTTAGAAAGGAGAAACACTTCTTCAGAAGCAGAGATGAAGGAAGAGGAAGTTTAGGATGGATTTTGAATAATGTTGAGTTAGATAGGAAGGAACTTTGGAAGGATCACCATGATTCCAAACAAGGAACCAGGTTACTCCCTGAAGGTGAAGGTTGGGCTGGGAAGGGCTTAGGAAGAAGGTGGAAAAGGTTCAGAACAGTTGCTGTAGGAAATGTCAAGGAGACTCAACATGAGGAGGGTCAGAAATGGCTGAACCATGCAGGAGCCCAGCTGAGTTTTGGGAGCATGAATTCACTAGTATGATTTCACAGGCCTCCTCAGGATTGCCTGGCAGACCAGGAGTAGGAGCCAAGAAAGCAAACAGTGGAAAGTTGATGCCTGTTGAGAACTGGCAGAGTAGGAATGACAGGAGAACAAAGGGGAGTGATTGTAGGGTAGTAGTGAGTGCAAAGTTGAAATGGTGAACTGTGGGAGGTAGGCCAGATGGGAAGGCAATGGGAGGCCAAATCACAGTGATGGACAGGAAGAAAAGGGGGGGCCTTGGGTGATTGACACTCACAGTGTGCACAGAGAACCAAGAAGGAAGAGAAGGAATGTGGGAATCCTGAATGGAGATTTGAGAATTGCAGGAGATTTTAAAAACAGAAGACTTAGGAATAACTATGTACCAGAATTAGATAAGGACATGTCGTCCCAGAAGCAGTATGGAGCCTGGTGGCTAATAGCAATAGATCTGGATTTAAAATCTGAGCCCGACTAGCATTTATACAGTGTAACCACTCTGGATGTAAGTTTGCCCTCCCCACATCCACTCTGCTTTATTCCTTGGATGACCGACTCTGTATAGACCACACCAATGGGCTTTCTTGCCCACTGGGTTCCAGTTAAGCAGAACATAGAACACTAGGAAGAGAATAAGGATGGGGTATAAATTATCCTGGCTCTCTTCCTGTGGGATTGCTGCATCATTCTGGCTGCATCATTCTGGCTGCACGGCCCTTCCTTTTAGAGTGCTGGTAACCACTTTCTCCCTTCCCATCTTCAAGCCTAAGGGTGGTAACCTGCCCACTGTTACTTGCCCCAGGCTAATGTGCCAGGACTTGTGGTTTCCCACACTTTTAAATAGTCTCTTTATTATTATAGTCTGCTTAAGTTACCCAACTTGATTATGTGATCTGTTTTCTATTGGTACCTCTGATAAAAATCACCTTGGGTAAATTACTTAGGCTCTCAGCCTCACTTTTCTAATTTGCAAGATTGAGATAATCATAGTACCTACTTCCGTAGCTTGGATAGAAGGATTAGATGTGATTGTGTAAAAATCCGAACATAATGCAGGGTATTTAGTAAGCTCTTAATAAATGATGATGATGATGTAGTATAAAGTTGGGAATTTCCATTCATCCATTTATAGACTTGTAGGGATCTACAGATCAGGGATTGAATGTTTATAATAGAAAGTGGTTATGGGGCGCCTGGGTGGCACAGTGGGTTGGGCCTATGCCTTTGGCTCGGGTGGTGGTCCCGGGGTCCTGGGATCAAGCCCCGCATCAGGCTCTCTGCTCAGCAGGGAGCCTGCTTCCCTGTCTCTCTCTGCCTGCCTCTCTGCCTACTTGTGACCTCTCCCTGTCAAATAAATAAATAAAATCATTAAAAATAAAATAAAATTTAAAAAAAAGAAAGTGGTTATTTCCGGATGTATCCTCATAGCTGGTAGAACTGAAGGGACAAATTGGAGAAGGAGAAACTCTAGCCACCTTTATAATCTCTATTAGTCCCTCCTACCAAAGGCCCTTTAGGTTGATAATTTGTGGAAGAAGAAACCAAATATGCAAAATCCTCTACACTGCAGTTGCAATCTCTAATACACAATCTAGGTAAAAATGGTGTGTTTCATATGCAAATACAGCTTCAAGACAACCTCCTTGACTTAAGTCCTTGACACTCTCTTCCCAAGAGTCACTATTCAATGTGGAAACTGTAGAGCCACCATTGGCCTTCTTGCTCTTGGAGCCTTCTCTGGTTCTCCTGATTTACATGGCTAATTGTGAAATCTTTGAAGGCATGGTTGTGCCTTGTGGATGGTTACAAAAGTCGTGGTTTTTTAAAACTGGGGTTTCAAAAAGAGCTTTGGTGGAGAAGCTCAGAAACCCGTTTTCTTGACTTTCTAAGACTTACCAAGACAATACTTAGACTTGGTTAAGTGCTCTGAATTATTAATCCATAATAATAATGCCATCTTATACTTGCTTAGTGCTGTTTCATTTGAAGGTTTTTAGTCACCAAAAGTGTAGACATTGTCATACCGTGAACGTGAATCCTCTGTGAGGCCAGCCAGCCACCAGGAGACTACCACCATGGAGAGCAGACTTTGAGGGACACCAGTGAACGTATCTTAGCTGTTGCAACCTCTAGGCGAATAAGGCTCTCCAAGCCTTCATCAGGAGCCCAGTCAAGTTTGCCACTGACCGTGACGCTCAGGAAGGGGGTGTTCCTGTTAACACATGAATTCACATGTATTCGCATGTATCCGCTGGAGCCGTTCCGTAAACTTCACAAAACAGTTCAGTGGTTTCATGTCCTAGGTGCATGTAGGTGGGCATCTGATAGAGATACAGGAGGAGAGGGGGAGCAGGAAAGGAGCAGAGATCTGGAGCACAGTTCCCAAGGCTCAACTCATGGTTTTGTGATTCTCTTGTGTTTCTTGGCCCCGGTGCGGATTATAACCACAGGCCGTACTCACCTAGACGCCATATGTAGTTTTAAGCCGGGGATAACAACTTGAGTTTGGTAATGGCTTGTTTTTCACTCTCTCAGTTCCTGAAGTTTGATTTTCGAAAACCCTCAAATCTGGAGGCCATTTCTCTATTGGATATATTTATGTGTCTGTCCGCTTTATCAGGAATGTGGTTGCATTCAGGTCTGTTGTCCTAAGCGCCTTTGTTTGTGGCTGCATTCCACACGGTTCAGTCTTTCAGCCCTGTGTATTTACTAACTATTCAAATGCCTTGTGGCATTCACACACAGATTATGTAAAATAAAAAAAAATACATTATTAAGGCAGTGGATGCTGTGAATGGATTATTACAATTTGCCTATCATGGTAATGGCACCTGTTAGAGGTGTGATACAAAAGGCAGTGACAGGCAGTGTAATTTAGTCATTGTGGCCATTGTACTGGATGGCTGGTCAGTTCACCAGGCAAGTACAAAGGAAGCAGTGTTATAGCAGAGCAGGGGTGGGTACGCTTAATAGAGAGAGCTAGTTGTGTACTGAAAGAGACTTTTGGTGGAGGACTAACTCCCAGGGGGCAACTTCGAATGAGTTGAAAAGAATGAACAAAAGTACAAAAATGGTACAGGTTTTCCTATTTCAGCTCTTAAAGTGACAGACGGGTTATGTGGGTGCGCATTGCCAACACTTTCTGCTGCTGCCAAGAGAGCTGCTTTTCAAAATGCTCCTTCAGCGCTGCCTTGGCGTGTGGCAAGCACATATAATGTACTCTCTGCCTCCCCTATATGTAAAAACATATTGTGTCAAAAGTTCAGATCTAACTTGCAGAGGGGACAGATGCACTGAAGTTGGAGAAAACCGCTTGTTTCCAGCCTACAACTGTGTTTAAGGAGTGCATAACCGTGGATTTAGGAAGAATGTAAACTCGTATGGCCTCATCCTCTATTAATTTTTCTGTTCTCCTTAGGATTGTTTTTTTTTTTTTTTTTTTAAAGATTTATTTATTTGACAGAGAGAAATCACAAGTAGACAGAGAGGCAGCCAGAGAGAGAGAGAGAGGGAAGCAGGCTCCCTGCTGAGCAGAAAGCCCGATGCGGGACTCGATCCCAGGACCCTGAGATCATGACCTGAGCCGAAGGCAGCGGCCCAATCCACTGAGCCACCCAGGCGCCCCTCCTTAGGATTGTTTAATATCATGGGTGGCTTTGTCACCAGTCTGAAAAATTCTGGCGTACTAACGGTCCTTGGAACGAAGGCTGAGCTTTGGTGTCAGGATAGGAAAGAGAAGTGGAGAGTAAGAGTTTAGGAAGTGTATTTTCTCCTTACCTCAAGAACTTGTGATGTCATATTGTTTCTCCGGGCACTCCTGAGAAATACTTGAGACCCGGGGAATGAGGGAAAGCACAATAAAAAGGATCCAGCATGTCAAGATGACTTTAGTATCGCCAGATTAATAGGACTCGGGTTCCCTTCTGCCAGAACGCCAAATGGACTGCCGTGTATCTTCTCCTTATAACGTCAAGCACCGTGTACCTGTGGTATCAGGGAGGGTACACGGCGTGCACCTCCAGCAGCAGCACCTTCCTCCACCTGTCTTTTGCTTGCTTTACTGTCCTAATTCAGGTGATGACTGACAACAAACCATGTTCCTCTCAGGGTGGATATTGAATTCCTCTTATGGGTCAGGCACTGTGCTAGGTTCCATGTAAACACTTCCTCATTTAATCTTTGTACCAAACTATTGTGTATACATTGAATTTCTATCCTCATTCAATGGATTAGGAAACAGGATCAGGGAGGTAACATATCCTTCTTATATGCAGTGAGTTGGAACGATATTTCCCCATTGTCTCCATGTTTGTGTGTGTGTCTGTCTGTCTACACACACACACACACACACACACACACACACTTTGATATATACAAACAGTACATTTTAATCCTACAGTGTCTTGGAACAAAGTAACCATGATGTATTTGTAATGATAGTTGATAGCGTTTTGGACACTGAATTGTGAAAAAATTATCATAAGATTCCAGAATCTTATCATGGCATGAACGATCAGCATTTTGTCCCACAAATCACTTTAATGGCACAGGCTACATCAACTGGGTCCGTTATTTACTTAAGTACATGATACAGTGCTACCGGGAGCAAGCCCAGTTTTAATAAAGGGCCACACAGAAGAAAATTTATGCTACAAAATGTCGATTCACGTTTCTTCACTTGTGTAAATAGTGCTGCCGACAGTACTAGACATGTGTGAATGGGCGAGGTGTGCCGCTGTTCCGAGCCCCTCATGCAGAGCTTTGGCCCTCAGCCCAAGAAACGGGTGTGCCCCTTAGAAGTGCCAGCGGAGTCAACGCAGCTGTGTGATATTTAAAACATGATTTTGTACTTTGCTGTGTAGAACAGCTATTACAGCTTGTTACTTTTCTGTGCACTAGTTTTGACATATGAACATTCTTAACTGAAAAAGAATGTCATTTTCACGAGAGAACTTTCTGTACAATGAAGTTAGCATTTATAGTCATCCTAGCCTATGCAATGACTTGATAAGCTTGAATATTCTAATAGGCAGAAGTTTCCTTTTTTCTGCTTTCTAGAAATTACCCCCAAGTTTGCAGAGTAGCCAGGGAGAAAGACAGAGGGGTTTATTTCTGGCATCAAGTTGTGCACAGAAACAACAAAAGGTTATGGATTTTTCAGGGGGTTGTGTCACGCACCCCCACCCGCCACGTCATAATATCAGTAACTATGGAATGAATTAGCATATTGGCATATTACATATAAACCATATTCCACAACTGTAACTTAGCGCTCAAGCAGGAAAATCATTGGGTGTTTTGGACAGACAGAAGCCGAGTCAGAGATCAATATTCTCTAGCTTAAGATTGCCATGATGTCTGATAAAACCACCTGGGTTTCCTCCGAGGTCAAGGAGGTGGCCACAAACCCGTGTGCTCATCAGACTGTTGGAGTCAAGTCCTCTGTTTGTATACAGTGTATAAATGGTAATGTGGATAAACACTGCCCTCTCCAACCACATAATTACGCCGATTGCTGAAAAAACCAAGAAATGTATCAAAATATCACAGGAAAGCTATTTCTAACACGACTTTGCTCTTTATGGCTAAGTGGCCGCCACCGGGTTTTTTTTTTCTTCTTCTTCTAAATTATGTGTTCTTGTTTCAAGCATTTAGATGATGCAAAACAGATTTTTGTGGCAACATCCTTTTTCGCAGCCAAAAAAGCATTCAAGGAAGCTCTGTGCTCCTAAGTTGCTATTTATTCTGGAATGTTTGTGTTATCGGCATAAACTCATCTCACTTTAAAATGAGAAATAAACCACTTTTTTTAGGTTGTTTCTTAGAACTGCTGATCATGCCAATAAGATATCTAATTATGACGGGAAATGGAAGTTTTTACATTATTAGTCAGAAATGAATAAGAGTAAGTGAACGTAATAGGTACAAAAAATAAAAAACTCTTTTTTGTTTTCCTGTGGGGCTCTGAATAAAGCAGATTCTTTTCAACAGAGACATGCCAGTTCCTCATCCAGATAAGACAATGGATAATGTGACGGCATCTAACCTATAATCTCAAAAAGAAGGAATAATTTTATTACCAGTCTTTGAAACCACCTTTCTGATCTTTCCCCTCCTTTGTCTTTTCCTTTTCTCTTTGTCACTTTTCTCAGCCTCCCCTCCTCTCGCCAATCTCCTTAGAAACAATTGTGGTTAACAGAGTCGGAAGTCAAAATAGTTACTCTCATAGCCATGGTAAAAAAGACCAAAGTAAACAAATTCACAATTTCTCATTTCCAACATCTCCATTTTGCACATCCTATGATTATGGCACTTAGTTTTAGGGTAACCACTGGTGATTTAGTTGTCTAAAAATGGCCAGTGGTTTTTAGCAGCAAACATGTTTTATTCTTTCAGGGATCTTGAAATTGTAAACTCAGAAATTCCTCATCTATAAACTTAGCTTGTTCTAGCACCATCCATTTATACATGTGAGTTCACATTATCATTTGTTCCTCTGACTTCCTTAGGCAGGAGATTTAGGATCTGAGGAGGGTGTCCTATGTTTCGATGGGTCCCGATGTCCTGATGCTATATATGGAATACGAACCCTCTTGATAGGTATTAAAGTCAGTTGTTGCAAGAATGCTTCAATTAAATACAATTTATGGGAAAATAGCTATTACTCTGTTTCTGGCATTTTCAAAAGCATATTTAAGGTTCCTCTGCCCTATAAATGTTCTGAGTGAACACTGTTTTCCAAAGATTCATATAACAAATTTAATACTTGGCTGTGTGCGTGTTATTGCAGTCGTCTTTGTGGAAACTACAGAGGAGTACAACGTATGTTCTCAAGAGTGGACGGTGTAGATAGAAGGAGAGTTCAACAATACCAAAGTGAGAGCTGGGATGGAGACTGGCTCGCAAAATCAGGACAAGTGTGACTAAGGGGAAAGAATTGGAAAGAAAATCGAGAGAAAAGTCCCTAGCTATAACTCTTGTACATTAATGAAGAGGAAAAAAAAGAAGAAAAGATAATAAAGCTTTTGATGAAGGAGAGCATGTGAAGTGGCTGCATTAAGTGGAATTCCCTGAAATTTGATATCAAAAGATACCTTCAGAGAAAATGTTGAAAATTTACTTCCATTAAGTTGCATTTCTTAAAGAACTTAATGCAGTGAGCACATTATCTAGGCTATCCCCACAATTTGAATGGATTAATTGGTAAATGTACAAATATCACTAATACTCAGAATTGGGTTCTGAGGAGCGTAACTGGAATTACAAAAATGTATTACAAAAACGTAATGGGGTTTTTGAAGGCTATTTTTCCCTCAATGTTAAAACAGACAGAAAATGACTTTTAGACTTCCTTTCTTCTCCCCCTCCCTCCAAATTCCTGAACTATTTTAAGTGCTTCTGATGCTTTCTTACATCCTTAATGCATTGTTTTAATCAGGAGAAGAGTGTGTGTGTGTGTGTGTGTGTGTGTGTGTGTGTGTGTGTGTGTGTTATCCTGAACTCATGCTTTGTTGGTTTTAGTAAAATAAGGTTTAAAAGCCAAGTCTTTCCCACTGAAATGAAATTAAAAACCACTGCTGCTGTGATGTCATGAAAGAAAAATGAGGTGGATTTAGGCAGAGAAATTGTGTAAAGAAAACTTTATGGGGCTTTTAAAGGAGCTTATGCACTGTCTTCTAACCTGAACTACACTGCAATTGTGTGTTCGCCATCTCTGTGTTGGACTTAGTTGTAGGAAAGGAAAAAATAGACAAGCAACAGAAATACATATGGAAATATGAATGGCTTTGGAGCGAAGGGCAATAAATATAACTTTCCATTTCTTCTAAAGTAGTTATAATTTAGACTGTATCATTATGAAGGCTTCCCCCCCCCCCCCCACTTTGGGAAAAAAAAGACTGATTTCTAAAGAAAATCAGTACTGAAAGTAGTAAATATAATAAATTTTGGAGTATTACTTCAGGATAGTGTGTTCATGGGAAGTCCTACTTGTTGAATATTTGAAGTCATTCAGTGAAAGACTGATAATATTATGTTGTAACATGTTTGAAAATTAGGTTTCTCTATTCAGTGTGGAGCTACTCTAGGATTTCTTTTGAAATGAATGACAATACCCCCTTACAAATCGAGAGCATAAAGGATGAGGCTGTGTTTCACTCCGGATGGTTTAAAGGCAAGCTCTTGCCTGATTCTGTCTTAGAACCGTGGGTAGAAAGTGGTGGGGAGTAGAAATGCATGAAAGGTAAGTTTTATTAGCCTTGCAAGTCCGTATCCCTCACATAGGCCGTCATTGTGTGGGGCTTTCACGCACCGTAATGTGTGTTCAACACTTTCTCTCAACTGGCGGCATTAACTTCCGGGCACGTCATCACTGTGTCATGAGTGTGTTTAATCACGTCGCTGCCGTATTCTAGGCTTTGTCCAGCTTTCCTACCTCTCCTGACACCTTCACTCACTTGCAGAGCACAGTTCCTGGCAGAGAGGGAAGTCTTCTTTCAGTGGAAAGCATCTGTGCAGTTTGATAGCCAACTTTCCTTATATCATGTTTTGGATTTTGTTTTTTTCTCTTTAAAGTTGGATAAAAATGAAGGTGCAAATATTGAAGATCTTTGCTTCCGAGAGAACTATTTTGTTTGCCTTATGGTGTCTGAGAACCACTTTGCCTTCCTAAAACTAAAATCCCTCTCCTCTTAGTAAATCGGGGGGAGAGGAGGGAAATGAATTGTAGAGTGTATCATCTGACATATCTAAAAATAATAGTAATGATAATAGCTGAGTTTGGTCAAGCACTCACTGTGTGTAGACATTGTTCTACGTGCTTGACGGGTATGAAGTCTTCACAAGAGCCGTCTGAAGTTGGTTTTATTTTTGTCCCCATTTATAGTGAGGAGGCCACGGGGAGTTTGGTAATTTGCTGAATGTAGCACTACTGGAAAATGGTAGAACAGGGATTTCAACTAGCAGTCTGACATCAGAATTTGCATTCTTGACCAGGAATTATTACAACACACATAAGTATTAAGTCAGAAGAGAGAAAATTTTGTGTTACAAAAGCCTGAATTTATTTCATGACAATTGCAATGTGCATTTCCTTCAAATTGGTGATTTATAGTTTTCTTCCTTTTTATAGATTTAATGTGTATAGGGTTTGAAGGGCCAAACCTTAATGTTAGGGTGCTATTTAAGTGTAGATCTCTAGTGTTCATGACACAATATTTTTGTACTTAGAATAGGAACTCGGTAACTGAACCTGGCTTACTTTTTCACTCAGACATTTTTATTCAAATCTCTATTAGTTATTTTGGGTCGTAGCTATGTTTCTTGATGTTCAGCCTGATAGGCAATTTGGTAGCCACTCAAAAACTTGTATATGGCTGAATTGGTATTAAGAATTCTTTTCTTGTTCAGAGCTGATAATGGAAAGGTATGTTTAATGAGTCAGAGAAAGTTCTAAAGGGGAGAATTGAGTATTGGGGAATATATATATAAATATATAAAACTTAACGTATTTCCTTAGACCAAAGACTGGAAGCCAGAACAGAAGATTCAGCGAGAATATTGAGTGTACAGAGAGAGACGCACAACTTTTGGCTAAGATAGCTCTGCTTCAGGCTGTGATGGTGGAGGAGCACGTAAGATGCTGAGCTTCTAAAGTACAAGGACTAGGCTTCCCGTTGTTTCCTCAGAGTTAGGTTCCAAGAGTTAGCATTCAGAAACAATTCGATATTTCTTTATGAAGTTTACCTTCTCAGAGCCTTACTGGCCTCTCGTTTGTAAGATAAAAATCCAGACATTTCAGCCTGGTATTTAAGGCCCTCGAGCTCCTTCTACTTATCTCCCAACATCTGTGCTCCAACCATACCATCCAGACTCTCCCCCACATTGCTTGGTGGACAGAATGGCCCCGAAGCATGTCCATTGCCCAATCTCTGGAACCTGAGAACATTTTATAATACATGGAAAAAGGGCCTTTGCAGTTGTAATTAAGGTTACCGAGCTTAAGATAGGGAGAATTTCCTCAACCTGGTGAGCCCAGTCTAATCACATGAACTCTTTAAAGAACTTTCTCTGATTAGAAGCAAAAGAGATCCAGCTGAAAGAGAATTTGGAGAGATCTGAGTAGTAAGGAGGACTCAGAATACCTTTGCTGATTGAAAGGTGGGAGGGTCAATGTGATGAAGAATACAGATAGTGTGAGAGGCTCGGAGAGATCTCTGGCTGGTAGCCGACAGAGAAACAGGGGCCTTGGATTTGGCCGACAACCTGAATGAGTTTCAAAGTGGAATCATCTCCAGAACCTCCAGAAGTGAACCCAGCCCAGGCAGTGCCTTAATTCTGGTCTTGTAGGTTGTAGAACAGAAGAAGCAATCATGCTCACCTTTAGAACTGTGAGATAATGGGGGCGCCAGGGTGGCTCAGTCAGTTGAGCAGCTGACTCGTGATTTCCCCACAGGTCATGATCTCGGTCATGAGATCAAGCCCCACGCAAGGCTCCAGGCTGAGTGTGGAGCCTGTTTTAAGATTCTCTTTCCCTCTCCCTTTGCCCCTCCCCCTGCTCGCATGCTCTCTCACTCTCTCTCTCTAAAATAAATCCTTAAAAAAAAAAAAAAAACCTGAGATAATAAATTTGTGTTGTTTTAAACTTATATAAATTTAAGTTTGAGGTAATTTGTTACAGCAGCAAATGCCCTTTCTTCCTCCTTCCTAATTATCTGTCATCCTCTAAGGCTTGACTCAAATGACATTTCCTCCTTGAAGGCTTCCATGGAAGTCCTAATCAGATGAATCATTCTGTCTGCAGATGCCACTGGGCTTCTGCTTCTCTGAGGGTATTTCTTCATTAGGCTTGGTGTTGCATTTAGCTGTTTGCCTTCATCTTTTCTCTACTAAATCATAGCACTCAGAGTTTTGGTTTATATCCACACATTATTTCACATGGTGCTTTGAATGCAGTAGGTGCCCAGTCCATAAATGCTGCATTCCCAATGCCCTCCTCAGTCAGTCTATATCAATGGACAGACATGGTGCCTGCCAGCATTTACTCAGTCTGCAAATTAGGGGGCTGTATGGGAAGTAAAACCAGGTGTTGTTCTTACCCTCATGGAGCTGACAGTCTGGTGGAAGAGAGGAAGATATTAATCAAGTAACCAGGAAGGTAAACCTAAAATTGGACTTGATTATAAGTACCACGAAGGAAAGGGTTATAGTGCTGGGGTATAGTACTTTATCGTCAAGGGTTTATCGAAGGAAGGACCGTATGGTATCTGAATAAAGAAAGTAAGAATTCAGATTGATTCCCCTTAAAGGAGAGACTGCATAGAAATGATTTCAAATAGATTAGAAATAGGGACAGACATCTTTTAACCAGGGTGAGGATGGCCTTCTTTCCCGTCTTCTTAAAGGATGCACAGACAAGTGCAATGAGGCTTCAGTCCGAAGAGCTGAGGTCAGACCAGGAGTTTACAACCCTGGCTCAGCATTAGAATCAACTGAAGAGCTTTTATATATTACTAATGTTTGGGCCGCATCCCAGACCAACTGAATCAGAATCTCCAGGGTGAGGTGTGAGCAACAATATTTTTACAAGCTCCTCGGCTACCTCTGATGCCAGCGAAGACTGAGAACCCCTACTTTTTTTGCATTTTCAGTGCATTTTCAGGTGTTGTGGTCAGAGGATAGACAGACTTGTGAAGTGTGGGCAGTGAAGTCCCCTTCTGCAGAGGGAGCCGTGCAAATAGGACAAAAAAGCCCCCTCCGAGAGGTTGGGGTCAGTGGTTCTGTCTAACAGCAGGCTGGAGCTGACTGTTTTTTCTCTCTTTTTTTTTTTTTTCCTATTTTATAACATCTTTTTAGAATTTTTCTGATTATAAAAGTGAAGGGTTGGGGCGCCTGGGTAGCTCAGTTGTTTAAGCGTCTGACTCTTGCTTTCAGATCAGTTCATGATTTCAGGGTCCTGAGATTGAGCCCCAGGTCAGGCTCCATGCTAAGCAGGGAGTCTACTTAAGATTCTCTCTCCCCCTCTTCCTCTGCCTATCCCCTACACGTGCGCATGCGTGCTCGCTCTCTCTCCCACCCCCCCCAAATAAATAAATAAATCACCTAAGAAAGTGAAGGTTTTTGTTTTGTTTTGTTTTGTTTCATATAAAAGTTTAGGAGAAATAGAAAAATCACACAGAAGAGAATAAAAGTTACAATTGCCCCAACCATTCTAAATATTTTTTAGCAATTATTCAAGGGTCATAGGGTGGTGGATGTATGTATGTGTGAATATATTTATAAGACCATGTGGCAGCCCTTTTAAAAAACTTGGTTGTGTAACACTGTGCATTTGTTACCATCCTCTGTAAGCATTTAGACTAGTAACCCCTGAAATATAGATCACTTTTTTTTAAGCCTGCCTAAAAAAAATTAATAGAATGTGCAGACTTTTCCATATAATCAAATATTCTGTTGAGAAATAAAAATTAATATATGTCCACTACTGAATCCGATGACTATACCATAAATTTATTTAAACTGGCCCCTAAAGACCTTCTGACTTTAATTTTTTTTGCTATTCTAATGCTGCATCATAATTTATTCATAATTCTTTATATAAATTTATGGTTAGTTCTTAATGGTATATTCCTAAGAGTGAATTGCTAGGCCAAAAAACATTAATATTTTCACAATTTTTTTTTGAAGATTCTATTTACTTATTTGAGAGAGAGAGAGCAGGAGGGGCAGAAAGAGAGGGAGAGAGAGAGATTCCCAGGCAAACTCTGTGTGGAGTGCAGAGCCAACGCGGGTCTCCATCGCAGGACCTTGAGATCATGACCTGAGTCAAAACCCAAGGGTCAGATGCTCAACTGACTGTGCCACCCAGGCGCCCCTTTCCATGATTTTTTATATGTAATAACAGACTGTCATCTATAAAGCTATAATAGTTTAATTTTTCTTTCCTAAACCTTCGCTCACACGGAGCAAAAATGTGTTTGTGATTTATATTGCATTTCTTTATCACTAGTAAGGCTGATATTTTCTCTTATGTTTATTAATCGTTGTAATTCTCTTGCTTATTTTTCCTTTGAAAGTTAATTTTTTTCTGTTGATGTGTTTGTGGTTTTCCTCTTGATTTACATAAAAGCTCTTCTAGTAACTGTTTTGTGTGTCATGTTTGTGGCATACTCTTTTCAAATTTGTCAGGCTTTTTCTTCTGTTCTTCAAGTACTGAAATTTTAAATTTGATATGATGAAATTTTTCTTTTTTTTTTGTTTATGATTTTTTTCCCTTTGAATTTCCTCTCAAAGAAGCCTTCCCTGCCATAAGTAAGATCAAAAACAAACTCTTATTTTCCTTCTAATTCCTTTACAGTTTTACTTCTTGTGTTGTTGTCTGGTTCTTATTCTTTAAAACTATCTTGAATTGGAGATTTGAGAATGAGCCAGACCTGGAAGAGAGTCTGGACTCTACCACCTGTGAGAATTATCGAACCTCTGGGGATCTGGTTCCGTGTCTATAGGTGTTTTAAAAGCTTATTTTGTATTATTGCTGCTGCCTTTAGGTGTCAGATGGAAAAGCTCCCATCTAGGTGTTGCAGGGATAACCCAGCCTGTGAGGACTCAGTGACGTAACAGAAAATACCAAGCACAGAGCCTGGCGCATACTAAGTGCTCAAAAAAAAAAAAAAAAAAAAAAAAAAAAAAAAAAAAAGTTATTTCCTCTAGTTGCTTTCTTTATTTAGAGAAACATTATCAGGCTCGTATTCAAAGATCTAAGACCGATACTCAGGTTTCCTCCCATAAATTCTGACATCTTGATTTTGGATTATCTCCAGTTTAACCCTTTGCTCTCTTTCCTCTCTCTGAGGTCTCTCTAATTCTCCAAACCATACGGTTGCATTTTCATATATGCAACTAGTTTAGGTGCACTTATTGAAAGGCCTCTTCCTTCTCTTCTGAACCATTGTTTTCCTTCTGTTTAGTCTTCAAATGTACCTTTCTATTCTCTTTAGCCTTTGACTGACATTTCTGTGAAGCATTTTGTGATGTGCATTTGGAACACTATATAAAAATAAACTGCATTGTGTTATTTAAATATTTAGAGGCCTTTGTAGCCTTGCAGGCTATTTTTAAAATGACCTTTAAAACCATTTGCAAAGAAGACAAAAGTAATGGGGAGAAAGCATAACCTTTTAATGTTTCCTTCATTAGTGGTGTTCCCTCCCTTGGATGTATTGCCTTGCTTTGATAGCGCATAATGTAGGATACATCAAAGACCCAAATAATGGAGAACAATGGGGAACAATTTTTAAAAGCTTATTTTGTATTATTGCTGCTGCCTTTAGGTGTCAGATGGAAAAGCTCCCCTTCTTTTAAATAACCTGGACTCGTGATTGATTTCCTATATACCGTAGACCCTCTTAGTGATGCTGGTATATAAGGAAAGGCCTGCTACATATTCATTCGTGAGTTGGGCTTGTCTGGTTTTCCCTGGCTTTGTTTTTGTGAAATGATTTTATTTTCGAGAGGAAAGAATCCACCTATGTTCTATCTGACTTAGTAATAACAAGAAGCTAGATTGCAGTAGGACTCTATATTCCTTCTTTCCTTCCTTTACCTCCTTTTAGCCTTTCTTCAAAACATACCAGTCACTCTTTGTATTTTGAGGATGTGGACCGAAAGCAAGAGCCACCTATCTTGAAACCCTCCTGAGAAACCAGAGAAAGAGACAAGAGGTCAAGGCCGCTGTGGAAAGCCAAGGTTTGAATGCCCGAAAAGGCCTGAAATTAGAAGCAGCCAGCAGAGTAGGATTCGGGGATCAGGGAGGCTACAGTAATGCAGGTAACAGACCATAGGGAGGAGTCTGTTAGGGTAACCGCATATTAGGCCAGAGAAGCCGTCAGCCAGAATGTGACCCTCTGTGGTGTTGGATGGGTGTCGGAAAGTCAAATTGTACTGACTTTATTATTTATTTTTAAATAGAGGGGCACCTGAGTGGCTCAGTAAGTTAAGAGCCTGCCTTTGGCTCAGATCATGAACGCAGGGTCCTGGGATAGAGCCCCACATCGGGCTCCCTGCTCTGTGGGGAGTCTGCTTCTCCCTCTGCATCTGCTCCTCCCCCTGGCTTATGCTCTGGTGTTCCTTCTTTCTCTCACTCTCTCAAAATGAATAAATGAAATCTTTTTTAAAAAATAAGTAAATAAGTATATCCAGGGCTTTGAGTAGATATGGTCCTCCTGTGCGTGTGCATGTGTGTGAATATACACATACACACATATATACATGAGAAGTTAAATATTAGGACAAAGCAGTATATAATGAATGCCAATAAGCACCGGAGGAGAAAGCCTTTGTGGAGCGCTTTCAATACTGAAGACTTTGTTCTATACTCAAAAAAAAAAAACAGAATAATATCCCAGCATAGGGCCTGGCACATAGAGTTCAACTCAAGTAAATACTTTAAAAATTAATTATGCTATATGTTTTGCATTTATTATCTGATTATCCTTATAAAGTAGATACTATTATTTTCCTCATGTTATGACATGAGAAGCTCAGGTTTAGAGAAATTAAGAATCGTGTCCAAGGTCACACAGCTGGTTGTGTAATGAAGCAAGTTTTCAATCCGTGGCTGTTCGACTCCAGAGCCCTCGTTATTAACCTCCACAATTACAGAACATTTCTGAGAAATGAAATATTTGAAAACAATGTGTGGTAGATAGAGCATTGACCTTCTGTGCCAAGATGTCCTGCGAATATGTTATCTTCATGGCAGAAGGGACCTTGCAGTTGTGTACAATCATGAGATGGGAAGATTGTCCTGGATTGCTGGGTGGTCGCAGTAGAATCAGTAAGATCCTTCTAAGAGGTGGGTAGGACTGTCAGAGGCGGAGAAGGAGGTGTGAGAACAGAAGCAGAGGGCAGACTGGGAGGGGTTTGAAGATACTTGGTTCTTCACTTTGAGGATGAAGGAAGACACCACAAACCAAGGAGTGTGGGTGACCTCTAGAAGTTGGAAAAGGCCAGGAAACAGCTTCTCCCCTCCACGAAGCCTCCACAAAGAATACAGATTGTGTCTTTTGGGTTGACCAGTCATAATTGAGACAGGCATGTTTTCCATTCACTTCTTCTTTTTCTTCTTCTTAACAGCCTCACTTGAAAATAAGTGAGGAGAATTGTTCTTTGAGGGAATTATACATATGGGTAGAATTATGTAATTTTATTTCGGGGGGAGGAATGATGACCTTTTCATGTCTCCCCACATCTTTCTTTTACCACATGTATGTACGATAGGCATTGAGTACGTGCCTGTACTGGGCTGGCTTTTCCATTGAGGATGTGGCACAAAGCTGACTAAAACAATATAAACTTTTTTCTTTAGCTTAAAAAAGAAAATTAAGGATTTTTATTCTTTTAAGCATTTTGTGTGGTACAGCTTGGGTCTGGGGGATGAGGAATTTAAAAAAGGAGAAAAAAGGAAGGCTACATAGTGGGGAAATACCATTTTAAGTTACACATGGAAAAACTTGGCTGCATTTTGGAATTTCCAGAGGAAATCACAGACATGCTATCTAACATACAGTGACAGAGGTGATGTCTAAATTAAACATTCATGTTCCTTCACATGACTATTTCCTGAAATATTCATGGTAGACTATACTTTATTCTTTTTTATGATTAAAGTTTGCCAAAAATGTGCATGCTTATTTATGCCTTTGGGATTAGGGTTAACTGTTGATGTGGTAGGCAACAGATTAAAGTAACTTTATTTTTAGAATTCAGTGTGCCTTAATAGGTTTTAAGTGGGCTTAAAAGTATACCAGTTAATTTTGACCTTATAGCCTCAAAAGCACATGTATGTATTAATAGATTGCAGCTATATCCCCATAAATTTCTCATTTCTGTCTCCAGCTGCAGGCGTATATCTATCTAGCTATCTACTCAGCATGTCCAACTGAATGCTCTTTGTTGGCTCAAGCTTCATGTGTCCAGACAGAACTCTCTCCTCCCCCACCATTCTACTCCCCCCCTCCCCCATCTCTTCCATCTCAGTTCATGGTGATAACTCCTGTTTAGTTGTTCAGACCAAAATCCTGGGGCCGGCTTGGATTCCTTCCTCTAGCTCAAGGCTCATGCCCCCTCTATCAGCAGGTTCTAGATGTTCCACCTTCCAAGTCTGGCCAGTTGTCTCTACCGCCACTGTTCACACACTGATCCAAGCCACCCACACCTCCAACCTGGGCTGCCATAGGAGCCTCCTAATTGTCTCCCCTTTCTACAAGGACACTAGGACCATTTTTTCTGTCTTTAGTAGCAGCCTGGATGATGCTTTGAAAATTTAACTCAGATTAAGTCATCCTCGGATCAGACTGCCCCACTGAATAAAATCCAGTCAGTGCTGCGTGTGATCCAGAGGCCTTCTATTATCTGGCCATTTTTCCCTCTAACCATAATTTCTACTTCTCTTTTTTATGTGTTCCTCAAAAATGCCTAGCTTGTTCTTGCCCTAGAGTCTCTGTTTTTACTATTTCTTTTGCCCAGAAGCTCCTCTCCCAGATTTTCACATGACGCACGCTCACTTCATTCAAGCGTGGCCTCCTCAGAAAGCTCTTTCCTGACTACCCTGTCTAAAGTACTGTCTCTTTCATTTTCACCTTTCTCTACACATCACCACCTGACTATCTTTGTTTATTGTCTTTTTCACCATCAGAATGTAAAGTTCAGGAGACTAGACCTGTTTTATTCTCCACTAAGTTCCTAGCTCCTAACATAGTGCCTGGCAAAAGGTGAATGTTTAAAAAATCATAAATGAATGAATGAATGAATTTTTACAACTGTTTAAAATTAGTGTTTGGTGTGAAGTACATTATGACATTTATTTGCACTCTTTCATCTTAGAGCATGGATATGTGGGTACAAATATTTTTTCTGCTGTGTGCAATTCCTCAGCTAAGGCTTCTGAATAGGGAACTATGAATAAAATGCAAGCCCTGGTTTGCTCACAAGGACTTTGCAGTCTAATAAAGATAAATATCAGTAGATGTTGGGCTGGCAAGTATAACTTAGAGTGACTCTGAATGCTGCTGTAGTCATGTAGCAAGGATAGTTCGATGGAAGTCCAAGAAGAGAGCATTCCTATCCAGTTGCTAGATTAGGGAAATCAGGACACCTGGGTGGCTCAGGCAGTTAAGTGTCTACCTTCAGCTCAGGTCATGATCCCAGGTCCTGGGGTGGAGACTGCATTGGGCTTCCTGCTTAGCAGGGAGCCTGCTTCTCCTTCTGCCTGCTGCTCCACAACCTTGTGCTCGTTCTCTCTCTGACAAATAAATAAATCTTAAAAAAAAAAAAAAAAAGATTAGGGAAACCTTCATGAGGGGAGAGGTAAAATTTGACTTGCCTTCTGGGCAGTGAGTAATATTAAGTGGAACTTAAGGACAAGGCATTCTGGGTGAAGAAAACCACCTAAACAAAGGTACAAAGAAAGGAAAGTCTGAGATGCTTTTCTAAAGGAAAATATTGACCAAAGAGAACCCAGAGTCAGTAATACCCCAATGACAGTAAATATTGATGTTTGATAAAAACCAGTTGGCATGTCTACTATGCATAAAGAATTTTGCTAATATTCAGAATGTTTTGGACTAAAATGTTGACTCAAAATTATTTACTGTATTTGTTGTATTTCAACACCTGTTTATATAGGGAAACTTGTAAATGGGGCCGGCCTCATTGAGGACCAAGTAGGTGCTCCGTGCTTTGTCGACACTCTTTATTTACTGTTTCCCTGGTCAAGTTTATTAGTTGTTCCATGCCTCATCCTAGGAGGCAGATCTATCCTATTTGGCTTCATAAGCGTGACTAACCAGCATAACCCCTGACCTTTAAGCTGATGAGGAATAGGAATTCACCAGTTATTCAATCATGAAACAAGGATTCTCTGTATCAAATATCCTCAATAAAGCATGAAAAGGGAAGTGACATGTGCTGTAAGGTATCATTACCAATTAATGAAAATCATCCACGTTTTAGCCTTTTCAGGAATAATTTTTCTCAAGGCAAATTGAGTATATAAACACGTCTAAAATTGGGTTTCGGTTCTGATAGAGCACGCACAATCACAACTAGGGTCCTCTGGTGTCTTGGAACTATCCACATACAGATGAAGACAATACATGACCATAAATTCTTAAGAAAGTATGTGGATGGAGTTGGAACCACTTTCTTCTGATTGCTGGGCTTACAAGCTGTTAAGGTTGGGAAGAGCTGAAAAAATTCTGGCGTTCATTCCCCACGTGACAGTCACTCTAAATAGTAGATGTTTCATAGGCTGCACTTTTTTAATGTGAGCATATCTAAAGTTAACATGAGCAATGGAATGTCAAAAGTGAAAATTAAATCATTAATTTTAACATATTCCTTTCCTAATTAAGAGTAATTATACCAGGGACGAGGTCTTATTCACCCTTTGACCTCAACCTTGCCCAGTGCCCAGGATTTAACGTTCATTGAGTAAATGAAAAATTTTTTTTGTCAAATCTTTTGCTTAGGCAGGTCCACAAATGGCAAGGGGCACAGCCTGGATATTGCTGAAAATGAGCAATTGATATGCAAAAGTTTGGTGAAATTCAGCTGAGGCAACCCAGGGCTTAAAGAATAATACTCAAAAAATTAAGGAGGATGGAGGCTTATCAAAGCGTTCTCTCGGATTGATCATTAATCATGAAATGTTTATCTTTAATTTTGAAACCCTTGAAATGCTAAAATAGTCCTAATGCCTTCTGATAACAAATTTTAAAATGCCTCAAATAAATGTGAGACTCTAATTGTTGTGTCTCTAATTCAGAAATATTGGGGCAAATGGATTTATAAGACATTCCTGTAGACTTACAATTAAGAGTCTTTACCAACAGGCAGCCTTTAGGAAGCAGCTACTAACATATGTTTATAAGGGATGCATAAGCTGGGAAATTGTGGTCAAATGTCAAACAGTAAAACAGCAGAGTTCAAGCTAGTTCACATCAATATTTATGTTAATTTTGTAAACATTTATTTGGGTGATTTTTTTCCGGATTGACTAGGCTTTAGAGAAGCACCTTTGTGGAAGAAAGATATCAAAGATCAATTTTTTAAGAAATCATCTGGTCACATAGAACTACTTGATAATATTGTCCACACAGTCTGCTAAGCAAATGTGCTGCTTAGTTTTTTAAAAACCTATTATATGTTTGAGACATTTTTAATGTCAACTAAATAGTTATTTGGGGTCAGGAGTATTTATTGTTAATAGTATTTTATTTTTTACTCCATTAAATAAACTGTGCAGACTCATGAAATGGGTTCTTTTCAGGCTTCTGGTAATTAATTATGATATATTTTACCCAGGTTGTACTGCTGTGCTGGTAACTGAGCCATGGGCTGGTGGGAGGTGGGCGTAGGGGTGGACGACTTGTTTAAGCTGATTTGGACCTTGTGGCATTTAATTGCAAAATGAGTATAACAGGCTAACCCCAAATGAATGTAGACACTGATTAACTAGGAACTTGTTGACAGTGTAATGAGATTCAGAGCCCTTTTCTTAATACCACAAAGGCTTTGAGGAACGTTGGTCCCACAAAAGTCTTTTGGTCCTAAGGGTGTGGGGCTCTTGTTGGCCATTAATGTACAGCAGAGGTGTGGAGGATTTTGTTTAAGTTTTCAAAGCATTCATTGTCTTTATTTCTGAGTATAAAGAGTCGCCATTTTATTTTATTGTGTTTTGTGTTTGGCTTGGCTTGGGTTTGATCCATTCCTGTAGTAACAGTATTTCTCTTAGTTGCCAAGATTCGTCTCATTCAGATTCTTTTCCCCCACAGGAACTAAATGCTGTTTTACTTCAAACTGACTTCTTCACACTGTGGGTCCAAAATATGCCCTAGGAGTTTCCAGAATCCCTTCCCTTTACATAGGATGCTCACAGATTTCTTAGGTAATCAGAGGAGTATTATGTCTTCAGACTAGCTCAGTAAATGATAAACGAGAATTAATTCCCTATCAGGGACCTTTCCCCCTGCCTTCCCACCTCCCTTTTCCCTGCTCACCCCACCAGACATACAAGGCCTAATTGTGTGTCTGTTTCCCTATAAAGTAGAAAAATAGTTACTGTTGATATTTGACAACACCCCAAAACAATAGCAAAACCTGCAGGAGCTCATCCCCCTAAAAAACAATTAAGTCAGGTGCTGGCTCACAGTTTCCTTGTAGCATCTTCCATTGCTCTCCATGCTGTCATCGAGGATTGGGAGCTGTCGCTGCAGATCAGCATGCTTTGGACATAAACTCTTTTTGGGGGTACCTGGGTGGCTCAGTCAGTTAAGCATCCAACTCTTGATTTCAGCTCAGATTATGTTGGGGCTATGGGATCAAGCCCCTCTTTGGGCTTCATGCTCGGTGGGGAGTCTGGTTGGGATTCTTTTCCTCTGCAAGTGTGCACTCTCTCTGTCTCAAAGAAAAAAAAAAAAGAAAAATTTTTTGGTCTGGGAGTTAACCGAAGGTTCAGGGGTAAGAGTAAACCAGTGTAGAGGGAATGCTAAACCCTTTAATCTATTCATTAATTTTGCACAGTGGATGCTCTGGAGCCTGCCTGCCTACATGTGTTTGAATCCAGACATTGCCTCCATAAGCCATGCTAATTGAGGTGGGTTATCCCATTTCTTTATGCCTCGTTTTTGTCACGTATGAAGTGGGGTTCTTAACTTCATGGGTTGTTAGGAAGATACATGTAAAGAGTTATACTTAGAGGGGCGCCTTGGTAGCTCAGTCATTTGAGAGTCTGGCTCTTGATTTTGGCTCAGGTCATGATCTCAGGGTTATGGTTTGAGGCCTGAGTCAGGCTCTACACTTAGCAGGGAGTCTGCTAGAGATTCTGTCTCTCCCTCTCCTTCTGCCCCTCCCCGCTCACATGTTCTCTCTCTCTCTCTCTCAAATAAATAAGTAAATCTTAAAAAAAAAAAAAAAAAAAGTTAAAGCACATACATGTAGAGAGAACAACACCTAACACAAAGTTGGATCCCAGTAAATTGTGATTGTCTATTTCTCTATCCCATTTTCTACCTCTCTCTCTCTATCTCTTTCCCTTCTCCCCCCATCTTCCTGTCTTTCCACTTTTGCTTTCTCTTATTCCTAGAAAGAATGTAAGGTACACTAGGATTAAAGAAAATCAGGGCAAAGAGAAAATAATAACAAAGTGAAGGTCAGAAGTGCACTCTGTAAGGCCCTATTAGTTCATTAGAAGTAGCTTATAAATTTGCCTCTGAACTTTCTATTGGCCAAAGATGAAAGTCTATCGAGTTATAAGAGTCAAAGTAACTAAAAGATAAAACATACCAGTTGGTTTGGACAAGCAACAGCTCTCCTTAAGCCCGAGTTTTACATGCCATTCTTTTCATGGGCTCTCACAACCGGAATGCCATGGGATGATGGACAATGTCTTTTCTGTCATTTCTCAAGTTCAAACAAATATGGGACGAAGGCAGTGCTCTCACATTGATTGATCCCAAGCTCTTTCTTTATAGAGCGTCTTGCACAACTGGCATCCCACCAGATGCAGTATTTCTGCAAGTGGGAATTGCCCATGAATATTAACATGGTAAACTGGAAGGTTCAAGAAAAGAGAAAATCTGGCATTCTAGATGAAAGGGCTTCATAGTGTGTGTGTATCTATATATACGTATAGATACACACATATATATATGTACATATAGATACACATATATATGTGTGTGTATCTATATGTATATATGTACACATATATGTGTAACTATATGTATATAGATACATACATATATATATGTTTGCCTCCTCACAGTCCATGGATGTGTCTTTGAGGCTTTCAGGTAATTTGACATTCCTATGCACACAGAAGCTACTGATTATGTAGCTTCTAGATTTCAATCTGGTTCTACATATCACCTCTCTCTTGTGGAGCTATTTGGGCATATTACTATATATCATCTGGCTATTTCTAGAGAACAAAGGAATGCGTTTGAGAAAAAAATACTGTGTGAGAGTTAAAAGCCAAAGAAATACAAGACATCAAATTTCTGATTCTTCATGTTTAATTTATGATTGATGACCCTGTCTAATTAATGACACACTTCTTAGTATACAGTGATGACCGCCAAGTACATTTTACCCATCTAGGTAAATGAAATAGCCTTCTCATTTAGAATAAGGTCAAAATGTTTCCAAATGGACATTGCTCTCAAATACACAGAAACTCATAGAAGTTGTCAATTTTGAATTCATTTATTAGTTACATATGTAACTGTATCCATCTACTTGTCTAGACATTATACCTCTCTTGTGAGGAGCCTCTTCTGAAAATTTGTGCAAGGGAGAAAATCCCCAAAACAATAGAAGTTCCTTTCAGAGTACCTTATAACTTCCCCCCGCCCACCGGAGCTAGGTTATTTTTTGGTCTTGGTTGTGTCTCTGACCCCCGCGCAGTTGCCCAGCTGCCTTTCCAGCCTGACCTTCCACCACGCAGAGACTCCACCCTCCACAGGTTCCTGTTTCACCGCTTCCAGTTCCCCTCACACCCCGGAGTGTGACAAACCCAGGCCTGGCTCGTGGGGGGAGACAGATGGAACAGTCTGTGCAGTGTCTCCTTCTCCTCTTTTCACCCCAGCATATTTACCCAGAGGAGGCTGGGCCATAGTGTACACCGGAAACAGTGTAGAAGGGGAAAGGAATATACAGGAGGTAAACAAGTCATCTAGGAGGTACAGGAAGGAGAGAAAAGTGGTTTCTTCCACTTTGCCAGGCAGGAGAAAAAGGACAGGATCACAGCTCCCCTCCCCACCCCCAACTACGACCTCACTTATTTCTTAGCCACTAGCCAGGCCTGCTGCATTTTTGTTTTTGATGTTTTTTTTTAAGATTTATTTTTTTTAAATTTTAGACAGAGAGACAGAGATCGAGGGGGAGGAGCAGAGGGAGAGAGAAAGAATCCCCAGCAGACTTCCCACTGGGTGCGGAGATCCTTGAGATCATGACCAGAGACGAAATCAAGAGTCGGACCCTGAACCAACTGAGCGACCAGGCACCCTAAGCATATTGTTCTTAATTGCATGGAGCTGCCTACCTCCAGAGACCGTTATATATCCACTAGAGGCTCACCTCTCCCTCTATCCACATCAGGGGTCTGTAACTCAGATATCTGGGGCCACTAAGGAAATACACGTGTGCGAGACAGGGTAAAAACAATAGAGCCAAGACTTAATACCTATCTAGTCATGTCCAGCCTGTGTGTGCAGTCCCACATAATTCTTACCTCATCCATAATGCTTACTTAGAAGTTGCTGACAGGTCAGGGAAATGAGCCATGTAGACTGGGCACAGCACAACGGGGCATGGTGGAGACAAGCATGTGTCGGGTCCCTAGAAGGGGTAGCAGTGATGAGGGAGAATCTGAATTCATAAGATAGTCTAACTTCTCAAGCAAAGCTAGAAATTCAGATATTCTCATGGAAATTGCTGTATTTTAGAGCACTGTGGGGCCCAAACAAAACTCATCTGTGAGCCACATACACTCTTTAGGTCATTGTGTGATACTGTCTACCAGCTTGAGTCTCCCTTTCCTCACCAAGTCTTTCTACCTACACCAGCCCCTAGAGCCGCAGTGATCAGAAGGTGTGGCCGGGGCTGGAAAATCACTCATGTTCAGGAGTTCCCTCATGGCTGCTCTCTGCAGACCTCAAGGTTTTATTCCACCCTTGGGACCTCTCTCTAGGTGAGTGTACTCACAAAAATGGCAGCTGGTTCCTACCAAATCAGGCGACCCAGGAAAGAGTGAAGAAGGTGAGAAGAGCCAAGACAGAAGTCTTAATGTCTTTTGTAACCTAGTCTTGGAATTGACATATCATCACTTCTGCAGTGTTCTCTTGATCACTTAGACCAACCCTGATACAATGTGGGAGGGGACAGCACAGGGAGTATAGACCAGGCGGTGGGAATCACTGAAGGCCATGTTGAAGGCTGGCTTCCACAGCACTCTACTGGGAACCATTTCTTTAATACAAATAGTCACTTCATACCTCTCACCTTTCAATACTTTCACTTTAATCTCTTTTAGGATTTCTTAAAGAAGGCATCCTCCCAGCAGAATTAGACCATACTCCCAGAGCATTTACAATAGAGTCATGTATCTATTTAACCAACTGTTTACTTTTTGGAACAAAGTACACCTGGTTGTACACTCTGGTTGTTATCGGTAAAGTACACTCTGGTTGTGATCAGTAAAGCACCTTGTGTATAAAAAGAACACTTATGGGGTGCTTGAGGAAGCAGTGAAAGTGATTTGCCAGGGGAAAAATGATACACAAGGGCTATGGGCCACTTGGACCATAGTTTTTAAGTTTGTAGGTATTAGTTCTTTTCTATATTTAGGTGGTTGAAATAACCACTC
Source organism: Mustela lutreola (assembly GCF_030435805.1). Classification (NCBI taxonomy): domain Eukaryota; kingdom Metazoa; phylum Chordata; class Mammalia; order Carnivora; family Mustelidae; genus Mustela; species Mustela lutreola. The sequence continues at coordinate 17,461,218 of NC_081293.1, read as the reverse complement.
AAACCACATGTAGACATGCTGGCAAGCATATTGAATCAGTGGTGTAATTATTTATTTCATGAAGGGGAAATAAGTCTTTTATATAATGACCTTACAATATGTGTCATTTTTGTATGTAGAAAAATAAGCGCCTGTCATTTTCTTGTTATCCTGAGGTCAGAGTCTACCACAGAGATTTTAATATTTGAAAGCCATTCTATTCACTGGGATCTCAGCATTAAAATAATGATTTTCTTAAGATGCAGCGTTCAGATGCAGTATATCTGACCTTTGTTGGTCAGAAAAATAAAATCCTTAACACCTCTGGTTTCTTGTTCACTCTTTCCGCATTGCTTGGAAACTGCTGTTAAGTGACCAGGATGCGATCTCACTCATTTTGCATTTTGATTAGCATCTGTTGGTTGGTGTAGCTATCTGGAGATTAGCAGCTTTTGCAGTCACTCTGCCTTTGGTCAAATATTTGTACATTTACCATTTTAACTAGGTTAGCAAGTAAAATTGGGCTTGGAAGTAAAAATCTATAGAAAGAATTCTCATCGGAAAATTTTTGGCTGTGTGTGAGATATATGGTTATGATAAAGATTTAGTGGATCTTTATTTATTTATATATCAGTAAATTTTCAGAAGTTCCTCTTTTACTATGCTGCTTAATGCTCCTGAAAAACTTGGTATATGCTTTGGGGAGGGATTAAGTGATGAGGTATGTTTTTGCTCTTTGAAAGAGAATTCATTAAAATAAAAACTTATGCTAAGTGAAGGAAGCAAGTAATATTGAACAAGCATTTTAAATGGTTAAATTAATGCAGGTGGCCTCAGCTTTAGAAGATCACTAGAAATACATTAAAAAAAGAAGATCACTATAAAAGAAGATCACATAAAAGATCACTAGAAATATATAAAAAATGTCTTTTTAGGTGGCTAAAAATAGCTTTAAAAATAATTACAGTTATTGTAACATTAAAAAAGTCTCCAAAATAATTTGAGTATGAAGGATCATATCTTACTAGTTTTTAAAATGCCCTTCCTGAATCTGGGGTGCCTGGATGGCTCAGTCAGAAGAGCCCATGACTCTGGATTTGGGGCCACAATTTCAAGCCCCACATTGGTTGTAGAGATTACTTAAATAAATAAATAAACTTAAAAATAAATAAATAAATACCCTTTCTGAATCTAATACTTAGAGCATAGTAGACCAACAATAAATCTTAAAAAGATAGATGATAATATGGTAGCTTTTACTAATTTAGTTACATGACTCTGCATAGAAGCCATGTTTCTCATTTTAAGAATGAGAAGTCCTAATTCTTAAAGTCTTCTGAGCATTCTGTCATCCTAGAATGATCTCAAACTTTTATTTAATACTCAGCCCTCCCTGACACAGATCACCATGTCCATGAAAACAAATGAAATCGTGTTGGTGAATCAAAGGGGTTTTGTTTGGCATACTCACTGATGCCCCACTGAGTAGCAGTCCCAAGTCCACACAGAGGAGGCTTACCGATAAAGGTCCAGGCAGTCCTTGGGCAGGTCACTGTGTCCTGCATGGGACTGTGAATCTCACTTGCAAAAGGATGGAGAAAGTTAACCTTATTATCATGACATAAGGACAGTTTATTGCCAGGCATTTTAAAAGCACATATTCCGGCTTTTATAGAAAATATTTGCAAAACACACAGGAAAAGAAAAACAAACCTGATTACTGCACATTGATACTGAATTTCTAAAAATATGTAGGCTTGGAAGGTGCTAGACCAAATAAATACTTATTATATACATGCAGCGTCAGTGTATTCTATTTCGTTTTGTTTGTGTGTATGTGTGTATGTCGTTCATTCATCATTCATTCATTCATTTAACTTGAGTATAATTGCCACACCATGTTACATTAGTTTCAGGCACACATCATGTAGCATCACATTTAACTGGTCTTGTTCTGGTTAAAATCCTCTTCACTCTGCTAGGGAGTCAGAAAAGACATCCTTTTCTACTCATTTTGTTTTCAAGTTTTTTCCAGACTGTCCATGTAGGTCTGCTCTGTGGCTAAGCCTCTGAAAAACACAGGCAGCTCTAGTAGAGTCCCTAAGAGCATCAAAAGGTCCAGTAATTATAGTTGATGCTCTAGGTAAAAGCCCCAAATCAATAATCTCCTGAGCCTCGTTTTCTCATTCGCCTTTCAGGGCATCTCCCAGTCCATAAATACCAAACTGTGGCATACAGTCAAAGAATCCTTGCTTTGGAAGGATCTCTGAAGTCATCCAGTCCACTTTTTATCTCCTACCCGAATTCCTTAGATGATTGACTCTGATATTACAACCTAACTAATAAAATAATTCTAACCAAAAGGAAACATTGCTTTTGTATTGACATTTCTTTTACTTTGCTTTGATAGCTCATTGCCACCTAGCACTTTGGACGAAATGTCTATTCAAGAATTTTTTCCCTCTAAATCATAGGATGATCTAGATGATCTAGACTTTCTAGTAAACAAATGAAATGAAAATGTCAGTTGTTGTCATGGTGATTTTTGCTACTTTCTCAATATGGCCAACTATAACCTCCACCTAGATTGCTTTATGCCAACTCTAAAGAAACCTAGAACAGCTTTTAATCTCAGTCATTTGTAATGAAAGCTGTCCCCTCGTGGTGACACTGACAAAGACTACTCTTCAATAAGAAACAGTAACAGAGTAATGTTACATGCTTTGGCTGAAGCTCAGTGGTTCTAGGAATGAATTACAAGATCTCTTGCCAGACACAAGTTAAAACAAAATAAAATGTGTATCTGCTGAGCTCTGTTTGCTACCCTCTGTTGCCATTCCCCTTGTTTTCATTATCATACTGTTATCAATATGCATTATATACTATGTATTATATTATTTATGTACATTGTATACTATATACATTGTCATACTACTGAGCAAATAATTTGTGAAAGGATTAGAATCTCTGATTGGTTGCCCATGTTTCCAGTATATGAGTTCCCTAAAAGCTCCCTGGTAATTTAGCAAGCTGTTTTGCTCATTTGTATACGTTCTACATGTGCATGACCTTGCTCAATGCATGTTGTAGAAGTGAGTATGAGATTCTATAGAAAGCTTTTTGAGTTACTTGGAAGTAATCAAGTTGTGGTCATTGGAAAAAATTAAATTTTAACATCAATACCATAAATTGATATCTTCGGAATATTAAAACCAAATCTAAAAAAAGAAAGTTTTTTTTTTTTTTAGTTATGCTTATTTTAAAGTTTGATGAAAGGGTCATTTTTTGTAAAGCTTATTTATAGAGAAAGATTATAATTTTTTTGAAGATTTTATTTATTTATTTGACAGAGAGAGATACAGTAAGAGAGGGAACACAAGCAGAGGGAGCAGGAGAGGGAGGAGCAGACTCCCCACAGAGCAGGGAGCTCGATGGAGTGCTTGATCCCAGGACCTGGGATCATGTCCTGAGCGGAAGGCAGACACTTAACAACTAAGCCACCCAGGCGCCCCCGAGAAAGATAATTATTATTATAGAGTTATTTTTCTTTGAGGACCAATCCATGAATTCCCAAATTACTTTTATTTATTTTATGTTTACTCCGATGTGGGTTTTTTTTTTTAATTGCATTATGTTAGTCACCATACAGTACATCATTAGATTTTTATGTAGTTTTCCATGATTGAGCTTGAAAAGAGGTATCAGGATTTTCGTGTGACTATAAATGAGTGTGTTCTCATATCCTATTATCGAGACCTGCTCTAGTTAGGCAGAGATTTATCTCTAGAATGGTCTAGAAAGGTAAATTTGGTTTTAGTTAGGGTTATTAGAAAATGAGTTAACAGGGGCGCCTGGGTGGCTCAGTGGGTTAAGGTCTCTGACTTCAGCTCAGGTCATGATCCCAGGGTCCTGGGATCGAGCCCTGCATCGGGCTCTCTGCTCAGCGGGGAGCCTGCTTCCCCCTTCTCTCTCTTCCTGCCTCTCTGCCTATTTGTGATCTTCGTCTGCCAAATAAATAAATTAAAAATCTTTAAAAAAAAAAAGAAAGAAAAGAAAATGAGGTAACAGAGTTTTCAGTTTAAGTTAAATTGTGATCTTCATTAAATAAATTTGATCTTTTAGGCTTATAACCCAGAGTGATTTCTTTCTACCTTCCACTATTTATACTAAAATGGCCAACACCTTTTTAAAGAAGTCTTTCACAATTAATAACCTCTAAAATGTGGATTACATATGTGTGATTTTCAAGTACCTAAAACATGTAAATACAATATGCAATAAGCCTTTTTCTATATTGGCAATAGGATAAATAAAACAGGTAATATAGACTTGATGCTTGCGTCTCTAGATACTTATTTTTAAATGAATGATAATTTTTCTTTAATATTTATTAAATCAGGAATATAAATAATACTGTTTCTATTTAAGGCACATATTCAATACACATATTCAGTCATTTCAGAAGACTCTCCACCATGGGGCAATGAAGAAAATGTTTTACTAATAGGATATACAGTAATCCCGTGGTGGTTGGGGGAAGGAAGTTGTTGTTTTTGTTTTTTTTTAAGGCTGTTTTGTGGTATTTTTACAAACGTTAAAATTTCTTTTTGTATGAGTCTCTTCACTCTTTGGTTCCTGGACTTTTTACACTATTGGGAGAATATACAAAGGATGTTTTATACCCTCCCCCAACTGCATTCTCATACTGGCATGTCTATCTCTACAAAATTCTTTCTACAAAGATGTCCAAAAACACATAGGTACTTTTTTACGCCAGACTTCTCATGCATTCTACCTCCTTCCAGATTTATAGAGCTCATTCTCTCTTGCCTTTTTCCCCCTCTTCTCCTTCTGCCTTTTTCTCTTTTTGTCTCCCCTTTTTTTGCAGACTCTTTGCTGTCTAACTTGAAATTGATTAGAATGCATTAATTTTTAAATAAGTGTCACATATCCTTAACTGAGCACTAAAAGGTTGAGAAGGCTCTATGGTGTAGAGTCTGATCCAAAACTAAGTGAGAAGAATTTTAAAAACAAGGGCTGCCCTTCATTAGCCCTCGTGCTGTCTCCTGACAGGCTCAATGCACTTCCATCGCCATGCCAGGCCAGGGCAGGCCCCGCTGCCGTGCACCATTTACCCTCTGTCAGCAGCTTCAGTCGGGGCCTGGGCGATACTGTGCATGCGAGTCTGTCATGCGTCAGCCTCAATTAAACTCATATTGCTTGCTTGGGAAATGCAACAGCCTCCCGTTAACCATCTCTTTTTGGTGTTCCATTTTTTTCCTTCAATTTTTTTTCCCCCATTCAACTCTCTCCAGAAGTCCATGTTCATGATTTTTTAGCTTTATACAAAGAGAAATGTTTTTTAGAGGAAATAACCCCTCCATGTGGGCTTCCTAAAGCTGATTTAATTCATGTTAATGTGCTCAGCTAACCTGAGTTTGTTATTTAAGGGAGGGAATTATAGGCAACCCTACCTGACTTTTGTACCTTTGCCAGACCTGGTCTTAAGTCTCATGAAGCAAGTTTTCTTCAGGACTTTTTAAGGTGCAGGGACAACTGGCATCCAGCTTTATCAAATGATGAAGTATTTCTCTTCTTTCTCCACAACCTGTTTTGCTTACTCATGCCCTTGTCATCTAAGGGGGTGGTGGTTTACTTTTTTTAAGAGTGCAGTGAAACCTTTCTACACTTGAAGGCAGAAAAAACGTGTAGACAGTGATAGTATAATTGGTTTGCTGTTTTGTGGTTTGCCGTAAGTTTATGGGAAAAACAAAAAGACCACCCATGATTTTATCATACCAGGTGGATGGTTGACCACCTTAGTCTCTTGAGAAATTATCTTTTGGAGGGCATCCTCAAAAAATAAGAGTCTTTGGGGACACCTGAGTGGCTCAGTTGGTTAAGCGGCTGCTTTCGGCACAGGTCATGATCCCAGCGTCCTGGGATCAAGTCCCACATCGGGCCCCTTGCTCAGCAGGAAGCCTGCTTCTCCCTCTGCCTCTGCCTGCCACTCTGTCTGCCTGTGCTCACTCTCTCTGACCAAAAAAAATTAAAAAAAAATTTTTTTTTAAAAAAAGAGTCTTTGATAGGAATTTTCTTTTCTTTCCTCTGGATAACTATAGAGAACCCAAAAGAGCTGCTGTGTGCTCGGAAAGACAAGGAAACCTTGAGATAGTAGGACAATTTGAGAATATATGGAGACTTTATAGGCTTGACCAGTTTGTAAATTCAGATTAACCGAAGAGGCTGTTGTCAGGTGTTGGTCACAAGGTGTGGTACGAAAGGATCATGACAGTGTAAATCCCTTGAGGTCAGTGGCATCAGATGGGGTTCACAGTGAGTAGAAAGCAAGGTCAGTTGCACGGATAAGAATATAGACAAAAAAGTATGTGGGTATTTTTTTTCATAAGTATGTGACCAGCATGGATAAGTAGCCTTTAAGTAGAATCGTATTGATGACTTAATCCAAGAAAACGGATGGAGTAGACAGATAATGAGATTCACATTTCCAGAATATATGGCAAATGGATCATTGTTGAAATTATTAACTGAAAACTTAAAAATCCATAATTATCCGAAGTTCTTATTGGCAACAGGTTAAGGATTTCCAATAAGACAGTGTGGCAGTCCATGGTATTGACTTTCTGGAGGAAATATATATGCATTAAATGTGAAATCATTGAACATCTTGAGCAAAACATTGTTTGCAAGAATCAACTGTCACTGTAGTGTAGCAAGGAAGAGTTTTTTCTGAGATACTCTAGATTGAGAGATTTCCATTTGGTGAACAGATGACAGCAAAAAGGACATTTAAATTAATATTTAGAAATACTTCTTTTGCAACTCAGGTCCTAATGGGTACTGTCAGTGGAGTCTTGACCTTTTCCTAGAGATCATATCCCTTCTTTTTCGAATGGGTCACACATCAGTGGCTTTTTAGGTTGTTCATGTATTTAACAAATATTGATGAGCCCCTGTTATGTAGCAGTCAGTTGTTAGGTACAGATAAATCAGTGGTGAACAAAAGAGACATTTCTACCCCCATGGACCTTATAGTTGCTATCATATAAAAATTTTAAATCATATTAAGTGGCTTGACAGGAGTCCAGGGGACTACTAAAGCATGGAAAAGATCTTGATCCTGGTCTGGGAGGTCAGTGAAATTTTCCTAAATAAGTCACATTTGATGTGTGATCAGGAAGATGAATAGGAGTTAGTAGGCCTTTTGAGTGGGGAATGGTGGGCGGTGGGAACAGGCCACCAGATAGAAGGAAGGGCCAATACAAAGGCCCTGCTGCAGAAAGGAGTACAGCACCCCAAGGAACTGAAAGACAATGTGGAGGAATGAGCCCAGGGACAGATGAGAGCTCGATCACATTTAGTCTTCTCATGGGCCATCTCTGGGTTTTTCCCTTCATCTTAAAAGCAGACATTTTCCATCTGTAAAATGAAAGGATCAACCATCAAAGTTCTCAACCTAGGAGGCTATTGGAAATGAGTGATATTTTTAATCGTGTCAATTACCCGTGTTTGGCAGGTAGAAGCCAGGTATGATAAATGCCTTGAAGTGTTTGGGACAGTCAAATGGACAAAGGATCCTCCTGACCAAAATACCACCAGTGCCTCCCACAGGAAATGCTGTGTTGAATAATCACTTGAATGCCTTGCCCCTCTAACAGTCTATTATTTTGTAAATAAAAAGTAAAATACATATCTCTAGAAAACAGTGAAACTAACGGTAGTGATTTTATTGAATGGTCAAACCTTAGAACTTTTGAACTAAACAAACAAACAAAAAGCTACATTGGTTGAGACAGATAAGATATCTGAATCTATGACATAACTGGATGTGAGATGAATGAAAATATTATTTGATGCATTGAAGTATTTTCAAGAAAATGAGGGATGTCTCCAAGGAGGGAAAGGGGCAAATAGTAAGCTAAAACCAGAATAAAGCTGTACGTGAAGCAGAAAACCTAAGATGCCTGGGGACTAAACGCAACCACCAGCACTGCACTTGAAAACCTAAGATGGCAGAGTGCACACACACTTGCGGGTGCACATGCGGGCACACACACGAACACACAAAGCGGGAGAGCTAACCTTGGAAGTTTTCTGTGGAACCAGGGCAATTGAAAGGGTTAGACTAGTCCTGGGTAGATCATACCAGTTGGCTTCCAGCAAAAGTAAATTTTTTTTTCTGGAAAAGGCATCCCTAAATTAGGCTGTCTGGATTCCTGCAGGTTACATATCTTTTCTTTTTTTAGATTTTTATTTATTTATTTGACAGAGATCACAAATAGGTGGAGAGGCAGGCAGAGAGAGAGGAGGAAGCAGGCTCCCCGCTGAGCAAAGAGCCTAATGTGGGGCTCCATCCCAGGACCTTGGGATCATGACCTGAGCCGAAAGCAGAGGCTTAACCCACTGAGCCACCCAGGCACCGCCCCTGCAGGTTACATTTAGCAAAATATGAGCTTACAATAAAAAATTTACCAAATGCACAAAGAAAAAAACATCACCATAAGTAGGAGTCAGACAGCAAACAACACATTTTGACTTCCCATGGTTCTCAAATACTGGAGTTATCAACATAGAATATAAATACGCATGTATTTATAATACTTACAGAAAATAAAAATGGAATTTTTAGATGATCAAGGAATATGAAGCTTAACATGATCACAAAGAATCAGATGGAACTTTTTGATACTAAAATCTGAATGAATGCATTTAAAGAAGATTAAATAAAGCTGAAGAGATAACTAGTGAATTAGAAAATATATTCAAAGAAATTATGCAGAACTGAGCACAGAGAAAAATGAGATGGACAACATGAGGGAGCTGTTGAGTCCTAGAAGATCTAATGAGAAGATCTAGAAAACACCACATCAGAGTTCGAGAATGAGAAGTTAGAGGAGCAATATTTGAGGAGATAATAGCTGAGAATTTTCATATCTGGCAAAAAACTTAAATCCACAAATACACAATATATACCAACCAAAATAAATACAAAGAATTTCACATCTCGACACATTGTAGCAAAAGGGCAGGACACCAGAACTAACAGGAAGTAAAAGCAGCCAGAGGTAAAAAGACATATCACCTATAAACAAATGACAAGTTTGATTGAAACTAGTCATCTTAAGAGCCAGTCCTAAGATGGTAGAATAATGTCTTCCAAGTTGTAAGAGAAAAATAACTATCAGCCTAGAATTGTCATCCCAGCAGAGTATCTTTCCATATTAAGAGCAAAACACTTTTAGATAAACAGAGACTAAAAGAGAAGATCCATCTGTGGATTTTCACTGAAGGAACTTTTTAGAAGAAGTACTTCAGAAAGAAGGAAAATGACTCCTGAAGGAAGATCTACAGTACAAGAAAAAAAGTGAGCAAAGAAATTATTAAACCTAAATGCAAATCTAAACAAGTATGATAAGATTTATATTCATAACTTAGGGTTAGGAAATAAGATGATTTTCGAGTTGAGCTTTAAAATACTGATAACTAGAATGTACAAACCATGGTGGGACCCTGGAGCCAAGGGCATGCGGAGTCTACCTTGACTGAATAGTATTAGGGTATCCAAGGTGAACAGCAGAAGGTGGGAAAGCATGATGGCTGATGAGGGGAGTCCGGCAGGCGGGCTGAGAAGAGGTGAGCGAAGTACACTGAAATGATGGAAGTGAGCTTTCTTAGCGCGACCCTCTGTGTCCCGGAGCCACAAATAAATGACTAGGAGAATCTCTAAGGAAAGGTGAACAGATCCTTTGGAATTAATGCCTGACACCTCAGTAAACAGGGTTTTTATTCTTTATTTTTTAAAGAAGTAATATATACTCTGCAGGGGGTTCGGAAAATGGTCGTAAGGTGTGTATCGCATCAAAACTGAACTAGTTTTGTTTTTTGTGTTTGTTTTTTCCCACTGGCTCCCATGATTGAAGGGATAAGTGTATGCATGGTCTGAGCCAATCCGTTGCATCTGGAATGAAATTGTTCTTTGGGAGAAACAGTAGAAGGGGGCTTACTGGAACGAAATATGTGGAAAGGGGGCAGATATGCTAATAAGCATAATTCCTCTGACCCAAGTACCTGTACAAGAGCAAGGGCTTCGGGGTGGGGGAGCCTCCCAGGGTTGGAGCCAATGTGGGCCCCATGCTCGGGGACCTTACAGTCTCATTTCAGAAGCTGGCCTGACACCCCCATAGCTCTTCTTTGAACCACACCCTGCCTGCACCTTGGAGGCACCCAAGCTACAAAGCTGGCCTGGTGCTGTTTTAATGTTGCTTCTACAGAATATACAAACTATGTTTGTGTCTTATTTCCAAACCATACCTAATTTTGACAGAGCATTCCTCTTTAATGTTTCGCCCAGATGCATATAATCATCATTCTGCTCTTGACTAGACACAGCTGGGGGAAGAATGTCTGCTAGATGAGACTTTAATTGACTTCCTTCCTTGTTAGTAAGGCTTGGGATAAAAAGTGCAGGGTCTTTCTTACCTGTTTCCTGCCAGTGGAAGCAGTTTATTTGCCAACTCATAAGTGGAGGGATTCGGTGGGGAGGAGGGAAGTTAGAAGTGAAGGCGAAGGAGACACCAGCTGGGGGAGGGCATCATTGAAAGGACATCCTGTGTTGAAAATGTGGACATCCAAGTTGCGGGGGGGCTTGACCCCCTGGACTGTATTTTTCATTTTAGAACTGTTCAACATCAATCTGGAAATAGTCCCAGGACTTTTAAAACTCTCCACTAAAATAATTCTGGCGACAGTGTGGAAACCTCTGAGACAGGTAAAAGCACACCGTGTTTTCAGTCCTGGTGAGCAAGTGCCTGTAACATTAACAGTGTGCATTGTTCCTTTCACCTAATTATTATTGGACTTTTATATTTCATTATTGGGATATAGTGTCTTATTCTTTGAGCTCTTAACTATTACTGGTCATAACACTGAAGCCATAGATCCAAGAAGCATTTTTGTTACTATTGTTCATTAATGTGTAATACATTGGACCAGGCACTAAGGTGGGAGGGGGAAGGACAGAGCCCTGCTCTGGGGAAGGCTGGCTTGCCAGGCTGACAGCTACAACACGGTGCAGACTACTTATTACTGGTTTCTAGGAAAGGACAAAATGGATTCCACTGGAGAAAAGTCAGAAGACTTCTGGTTGGCGTCCATTTTAAACCTGGTTTTCAAGGAACAGTTGAACTTGGATAGACTAGAGAGAGCGAGGCGATGCTTTATGAATGGAATTTTGAGCCATGGCCAAGAAATAGGACAAACAAGAGAAAAGGAAAGTTAGGGTAATGGAGCATGAGGATTTTAGAAGTGAAGTTAAGGGTACAGATGGGCTGTGCGGCGTGTAATAGACCAGGGCCAATGTCAGAAGCCTTTGATTATAGGCCAGGGTTTAATTCTATATAAGGCACTGTGGTTTTCTCCATTCGGGGAGAAATTCAGACACCCAGTTGGTTGCTGTTTGCTGGTCATAGCTGAAGTTTGTAGAAAATTACTTATTCTCGTTCATACTCTTGTTTTGGTAGTTTCAAATAAGTGTTCTAATAGTCGCTTATAAACTCTAAGCAGATCCATATTTAAAGACATTTAAATGTGCTTGGGAAAAGCACATTTTCCCAAGTGCTTTCCCCTGTGGAAGTAGGTGTTCCACCAGATGAGGGCTTCATGGTCAAGTGCCTGTGTGCACCGCTGCAGGCTGCACCCTTCTCTTGGGGAGTCAGATTGTCCATGAGCATATCAGAGGTCTGACAAGCAAACATCTCACAAAACAGGACTGGAGGAGTATTGGATTAAGGTACACTTCCCAAGTATCTTTATATATATTTTTCTTGGTCTCCACAACATCCTTATGCAATAGGCATCATTGTGCCCGTTTTTAAGATGAAAACTGAAGGTTAAGTACTTTTCCCAAGTTCATAGAGCATGGAAAGAGCCAAATGTGAACCCAGGTTCTCCTAACCTGTGAACCATGCCACCTCATTGTGCTACCACTTAGATTCATGTGTATTATTCCAGTGATCCTGACCGCTGAACTCTGTCTTTAGGGGTCTTTGTAATATATATGCTTCTGCCTTGGCTATTCCAGTAATGACCTGTAGCCTTGAATTCTTAACCATCCACAGGGCAACACCTTTCCCGACCCATACTCTTCCATATGGAACTGACCACTCCAGAGTCCCTGGAAATATTGCACAGTTTTTGCACATTTGCCTTCATTTTCTGGCTCTATAGTCCTTAAATATGGTGTACATTTAGTAGGTGGAGTGTCTAACACAGTACTTGACCCGTAGTACCAGTGCTTGTTTGCTGAATGAGCACTGGAAGAAGAGCATTTCTCAGGTGTGGGAGTCAAGACAGAGAGAACTAGCTGTTCACTTAGCTCTGGTTGTCTTCATGCTACAGGGTCAGCTTGCTAAGAAACACAAAAAGTGATGTTTTCTGTGTGTGGGTAGTCAGTCATCTGATACACAAACATACAGTTGTTATATCGGAGCGTGAGCACAGAATTGTACCAATACCATGTAGTGAGCCTATCAGTATACCTAAAAGCCAACCTGGAAAGCAGGACCTGTGCTGACCAAAGGGGCCTCAGAATATACAGATGGTCCCTGTCTTAAGATGGTTTGACTTAGAATCTTTTGATTTCATGATGGTGGGAAAGTGATACCCGTTCAGCAGAAACCTACTTGGAATTTTGAACTTGGATCTTTTCCTGGGCCAGTGATATGCCGTACAGTCCTCTCTCGTAATGCTAGGCAGTTATAGCCACAGCTCCCCATCAGCCATGGTCAGTATACCTACAACCATTCTGTACTCATGCAGCCATTCTGCTTTTCATTTTTAGTATGTGTTGAATAAACCATATGTGATATTCCATACTTTATTATAAAATGGGCTTTGTGTTAGATGCTTTTGCCCCATAGGCTAATATAATGTTCTAATAAACATGTTTAAGGTAGGCAGGGGTAAACTATGAGGTTTGGTACACTGGGTGTATTAAATGCATTTTCAGCTTACAGTATTTTCCACTTAATATGGTTTCTTAAAACATAACCCCCTTGCAAGTCGAGGAACATCATAAAGTTTTATATTAATCGTCATGAGATACAGCAAGATTTGTCCTTGGTTTTGAGCTTTGCCTTTTACTTACTTCTATAATAGCTTTGGTAGAGTCTAGTGCAGACTAAGAGTGCTATCTTTATGTATGAAATCTTGTATTTACAGAACAAAAACTACCTTTAAAAAAAAAGTGTAATGAAGTCATGGATGAGCCAGAACTATGGGCAGTCTGTCACAATACATGTTTCTTTATAATGGGTTAAAGAAGAATCGGGAAGTAAGTGCAGACTGGCACTTTGTTTGTGTAATCTTTGCTCTTTTAGGCATTTGGTTAAGCAAACCTATTTCAAATATCTTAAAACTTTTTGTCGAAATAGCTGTAGTATCTAACGCTAGTTGAAAAATATGAATTTAGAAATTTGAAATACAAGTTAGGAGGTAGACTAATAGAAAGTTTAAGCTGTAAATATGAATAGATTCTAGCTTAAGTTTTCAAAATTTCAGTTCTGAGTATTCGAGTGCATTAACACAAGCTGGGTTTGTTATTTCTGGAGTTAATAAGCAATTTCACAATGTACCATAGATCACTTTTAAAGACATGATAAATTGTCCCTAATGGTATTGTGTGTATAAACTTGAGCTGTTTCTGCCTTGTATATAACTCTCAGGATTGGGTGGTGCACCTGAAAAGGCTTGGATTTTAATGGGGCCTTTTTAGCACTTTTGCACCTCGTATGTTCGGGATTATGTTTGATTGATGACCTTAAATGTGCTGGCATGAGAGATATGTAGATCTTAATGCTCTTAAACCATTTGTTTTCCAATCTCTGTAAAAAGCCCCTCTGTTTTGGGGTAACACTTTATCCTTCTTAAGTAAACAGAAATCGGTTTCTGGGATTTTGCTTTAGCATTGTAAATCCAGCAGGAAAGAGACAGGCTAGAGGCTTTTAAGAGAAAGCTAAAAACACCATGTTCCCATTTTATTAGAGCAGTCCAAAAAAGCCAAGGAGTGTATATGTGTAGATATATTTTTCTTTCTTCTCAACAGTATTAAAATAATTCTTTAAAAAAAAAAATAAAAACAACAGAACTCTCTGAATCTTTTCTTTCCTTTGGACCACTTGATGCCTCAGCCATTATCGTCAGCCTCCTGGCTAAGAACTCTCTTTGGATCCTGTCATCTTAAACAGCTGCTGGGCTGGCTCCTGTGTGGCCAAGGGGCTGTTCTCCCCACCAGGACTTAGAGCACAAGATTGGGGCTATAAATTGAATTCGCTTCCCAGAAGGCACTGGGACTTAGTACCCAAGCCTGGAGGTGCTTTATAATCCATTCCTGCAGGATTCCTCTGATTCAGACAAAATCTTCAGTGCTTGAGGAGGGGCTCAAAAACAGCTCACGAGGGTTCTCAGTTGCTGATGGACAATCTAGGCACTATTCAGGGAAGGGGGGAAAACTGCCCCTACTGAAAGAACAGACTGTTTTCTGATTATAAGAACTGATGGGAAACAAGTTGCTTCGGGAGGAGAGGACAGCACTGGTCCCATGCAGGCTCTGCAGCCACGGCTCATCTACTGTCCCCACACGTCTCTTTGCAGCGGCCCTCCGCCCAGCTCCTTGTTGTCCGTCATCTTTTGAGAAAAGAGACCAGCATGGTACTGACAAACACATTTTCGCTTCCATCCAAGATATGAACTTAGGGGCTCACGAGTTGAAAGACTTGTGCATTTACCCATATTTATAGTATGTTGCTAATTAGCAGTCAGTGTCCTTGTGATCTTGTTCTTTGTCGTCCTCTTGAGGCATCCCCTTTCTTTCATTTCCTTCCTCTCCACCATCAACAACACTAAGTGGAATATGGATTATTCTGGCAGCGAGGCAGATGGAGCCCCCCCATTAGTCCAGAATGAAATGTGAAGGGGAAAATATATGAACTGAGCCCTTGTGTCTCTTGGTTCTCAAGATGTTATTTTGATATCTTCGTGGGTGCTGATGTATTTGCTGGTGTTTCATTTTACCTAGAGATCTCCAGGATCATTTTACCTAGAAATCTCCAGGATTCCTGAGAAGGGTGTTTGTTTGTCTGTTTGTTTTAAAATGCCTTCTCATTTTTATGTTTTCTTATGAAATAGTTTTACTAGGATAAATCCTTGTAAATGAAGTAACGTACGAGAGCAGAAAAAATGAGAATTCCAGACACAGTCGTAGGGTACTTAAAATGGGCTCAGAGCTTCATGGCCCTTGTAACACCAGTTTGCCCCTGCTGCTGTTCTGTTTGGGGTCTCTAAATCAGCAGTTTCTGATACCTTTTTCACTGAGTCATCCCAAAGTTATTTTTCACTTACCCTTTTGAAATTGTTTCCTGTGATGGGTATTTCTTAAGAGAATAAGGGCAAAATGGGTGTGTGAGTTGGGTGTATTGGAAACCTTTATGGATATGCCTATGGTTCTGTGTGCACGTGTGCGTGAGTGTAAAAGACTGGGAAGGCATCTACAGTCATCGCCTATGGAAGCACCTGTCACAGAAGTATCAGGGATACACGAAGGAAAAGCTGGTATGTATATTGGAAAAATAGGTTGATAGAGCCACAAGAGATCTTATAGCTAGCTATCTAGTTCAACTCCAGCAGGTTACCTGTCTCTAGTGAAGGGACATAGTAGTGGTCAGAAGGGGCTAGAATGAAAGCTTTCCAACTGGTACTTCACTATGGTGATTGTGTGGTGGGGATATACTCTGGCCTTTGTTTTCAGATACCCATATATAGATGGTATAGTGTCATCATATATACCCATATATAGCTAGTGTCATCATATATACCCATATATAGATGGTATAGTGTCATCATATATACCCATATATAGATGGTATAGTGTCGTCATTTTATTAACTCTTTAAGATTATTTAAAAATTCACACAAGTGGAACCACAAAACCAGCATCATAACATTTCACTTCCAACGTTTTTTGTTCTCTTCAGTTTGTTACAGTGTTTAACCACTTACCAGTTAGTTGCAAATGTGGCCAGCTGAAATACTCATCCACTAACAACCGATTAATTAAACTTATCTGATGTTAATTAACCACAATTGCCTGGCAGATAATCGTTCCTCATTAAATATATGTTGATTCCATCTTCCCTATCTCAAATCTATCTTGAGCCATTTCTCAAATGGTGAGCTTTGAGTCAATCACCTTAGGTGATAACTTTTTTAATAGAAATTCCTGCTACCCAACCCCTGTTCAGATTCTTCGAGGATAGGCCTTGAGACTCTACATTTTTTTAAAGATTTTATTTATTTATTTGACAGAGAGAGATCACAAGTAGGCAGAGAGAGAGGGGGAAGCAGGCACCCTGATGAGCAGAGAGCCTAATGTGGGGTTTGATCCCAGGACCTTGAGATCATGACCTGAGCTGAGGGCAGAGGCTTAACCCATTGAGCCACCCAGGAGCTCCCCGAGACTCTATATTTTTAACAAACTGGGCAGATGATTCTGTGTACACTAAAGTTTGAGAACCACTGCCTAAAGTAAAAAGATCACATTCGTAACTGATAAAAATATCTTCAGTTGTCAACCATTCCAGCTGAGAAACTGGATACCCAAATGTAATCACTGGACATATTTTAAAGCTGCTACATAGGCTCTACAAACCCTGGTCCTTATGTGAAAATTTTCTGTGTATTTTTTATTTTAACATAATTCATCCTTATTGCAAATTATTCAAACAAGGCAGAAGCATATAATATAAAAAATATAAGGGCCCTCTTCCCTCCCATTCCTTTTTTTTTTTTTAAGATTTTATTTATTTATTCAACAGATCACAGATAGGCAGAGAGGCAGGCAGAGAGAGAGAGAGACGGGAGGAAGAGAGCCGGATGCAGGGCTCTATCCCAGGACTCTGGGATCATGACCTGAGCCGAAGGCAGAGGCTTTAACCCACTGAGCCACCCAGGCGCCCCATCATCTGTCCCATTCCTAAGAGTAACCACTATTAATAGTTGATGTATATATTTTGAGATTTTTCTATGTATTTACGCATTTCATCTGTAATTAAGTTTATATTTATGTGCATAAATATATGTACATACATATATGTCTGTATGTGTGTGTGTATGTATATAGTTAGATATTACATTTATTTACTCATCCACTCAACAAATATTTGAGCACCTATTGTGTACCAGGAACAAGTATTGAGAAAACAACAGTGACAAACAGATGAGGTGTCCCTTCTCATGACAACTGTATTCTAATGTGGAGATAGTCAATGTAATAAAATTACATTTTTATTGTAATATAAAATATGGTAGTGATGTGTGCTATGAAGACAAATCCAGTAGACTAAAGGGTAGAACATTCCAGGGGGTTCGGCTTCAGATTTGGTGATCAGGGCAAGCTTCTCTGAGATGATTTTCAGGCAGAGCCCAGAAGGAAGGGAGAGAGCAAGCTCTGTACATATATTGGAGAAGAGAAGGCCAAGTTCTTCCTAGATTACATGTGCAGAATCACACTTCCCTCTTTTAACAACAGAAAATAATACCATGCGTACTGTCCTGTGCCTTTCTTTTTCCATTCGACGATGATTTGTATACATATTTCCGCGTTTGTACAGGTGGATCTGAATTACTCTTTAGGGATTGCTTAGTATTCCATACTATGTCTGCGTCATAACTGAACTCTTTACATATGCTTGCACATTTTTTTCTTAGAGTGTTAAAAACAATACCGCATGAAATTTTATGGATCATAATCTTGATATTTAGGTATTATAGGATTAATATTCTAGTTCTGTTGCAAAGTGAGATTATTTTAGGTATTTAGATCATATCAGTCAAATACAGAATTACTGTTTGGGAATATACGAACCAAACCTTGGGGCACAAAAGTGTGTAATACTCATTTTACATGTAGAGGTAAGAGCCACTTAATCATTTTTTATTTTAAATTGGGCCATCAAAGAATTTTAAATCATGTCTTTATCATAAAAGACCACATTTTTACCATTTTTCCTTTTTTTTTGAGTTATTCAACCTACTACTGCGTGGGGACTAGTTCTCATTCAGTGGATTGGGATCCGTTTGGGTTGGTTTATTTTTATGTCTGTTTTCTTAATATTTGGATCATCCGTTTCTTCTTCAGTGCTTACTGAACATTACTTTATATTGTTCTTTGATCCCAAAGCATTTGGTCCAAACTGTATTTTGTCTTTTAAATGTAAAATTTTCTTATGAAAGTGTTTCCATAATTATAAAATTCGGATAAAACTGTATCACCCAGAAATAATCATTGTTAATATTTTGGTAACTATCTTGCCAGCTTTTTTTTTTTTTTTTAATCTTTTTCAATGCACGTGTTTTTGCTTTTATTTTTTTTTAGGTCTGAGTTTTCACTTTGGGCTACCCAATTCCAGCGACCTGCTTTAATACGCATGAGAACAGACTCATTAACTGTCTCATATTTCTGTTGCTCGTTACTCACTTTGTTATGAGTAATCCAACAGGTTTTCTCTGTGTAATCAATTGAATAGATGAGCCTTGCAGATTGCCAAGTGAATGGCTTTTGGAGGGGCAGATGACGTCATTGCAACACTCAGAACCCCTGGGCACTTGCCCCCTGGATGATATCTTGGTTTTGGGTCAGTCTATACGTGGGGAGCATTTGAACCCATGATCCACATTCCTTTTGCAAGAGAGGGTGCCAGAAAGTTCTCCCATGCCCCTCCTTCTCATTTCTAGACCCTTGCTTTGTATTTTTTTTCTAAAAGGATTTCCTCCCATATGATTTATCCTATGCCCTTCATTCTTCTCATTCTGTTTCACCACCACTTAACTCCTGAGAGAGAACTGGCTTTTAGCGGGAAGCTTATTTGTGTTTTCCCTCATCTTGGAATTAAAAAGTAACAATCTTGGAAAAATAGGAGCTAACTCACCGTCTAGCCAGTGAGGCTTCCCTGATGGGACAGCTTCTTGTCTTTGGGCTCCCACATAGCCCACAATGGACCAGTGTAAAGCACTCTGTGATTGGGGAGTGACTATTTACCGAACTTAGAAATTATCTGAAAATGAGCTTCTCTAACAGCAGTTTAGGAATGAAAATGTTTTAATTTGCTCGTCAGTTTCCCAGAATGGCTTAAGCAGCTTTGAGTTAAGCTTGCTGAGTTCCAGTGACTAGAGTTAGTAGCTTCGCTTATTTTTTTTTTAAACTGGAAAGTGGCACCCAACAGTTTGATGTTTGGGTACAGATAAATCTCAAGGCCTTCAGGGTGCTCTGTCCTCCTACAAACCAAATCTCCCAAACCTGCCATCTGCAATTCATAAGTCCTTCTGTGTAGTACAATGGACAGTTGTATGACTACTGAATTATTTTAAAATCTTTTCCATATTTTTCCGTATTTTTTCTGTATTTTTTCTGAGGTACCATTTTATGCTATTAAAACTGAGTAGAGATGAAAGGAACCATAATGTATTAAAGAAACATATTAATTGTGCCTAAAGGTGTTTGTTTTTTCTTAAAATGCCCACTTAGTTCCCAATTGATCAAAAGATGAAGGTTCCAGAGAGTCTTTCTTCTGACAGACTTGATTATGTGAAGGAGTTCCCTTCTAGAGATACTTATTTTATAAACACATGCATATGCATAAGATATTCTGCCCAATGCTCTCACTTTCTGATCTGCACAGTACAACAGAGCATCCCACGGAGTCAGAGAACAAAGAAAATCTTCACTCTGAAATTCTTTCTTGGAGCCGACTATGTCCTCAACTTCAGAAAGAAAAACCCTAGTATAGATTGGGGCACCTCTCTGGCCCTCTGAAGGAATGGTATTCCTGGTATGCTTTCCAGGAAAAAAAGCATGCTTGGATGTACTGGAACCTGGGTTGATTTCATATTATGGATTCAGGTTCTGTTCTAGACATTTTACCTACGTCATTGCTGTTAATTCACCCAGTGACTCTGTGTTGTGAGATTTACTGCTCCACATCACATAAAGAAATTGAAGCTCAGAGAATTTGAATAACTTGCTGTAACTGTATAGCTGTGAAGTAATGGAGTCAGGATTTGAACCTCTGTTCATCTGACTCCAGTGCCCTGATACTTCGATTGTGCAGAACACAGACTCTAGCTTGTAGTAGCTAATGGATGGAAAACCATTCTACCCCATTCAAAGTAGCTGAATTATCTTTCTCAGCCTATAATCAATCCCCATAACATACTTTTCACTATAGTTTGATGGCATCCACTTTCTTACACAATAACCAGAAAATGAAAAGTAATAAAATAATATTTGTAACAATAATATGAGAAAACATATAGAAAAGATCATTCTGCCATGCTACTTTTTAGTATATTGGAGAACTCAAATTGATAAGACCATAGTATAGAGAAAAGGATATTGTTTTTTAACCTTGTTTATTTATTCATTTTTAATAAAAGTCACATAACATAAAATTAACCATTTTAAAGTATACAAATCCATGGCATTTAGTGCATTCAGGATGTTAGGCAACAAGCACCTTTATCTAGTTCCAGACTGTTTTAATCACCCCACAAGGAAACCCCATATGCCTTAAGCACTCATTCCCCTCTCCATACTCCATCAGCCCCTGGCAGGCAACATTCTCTGGTCTCTATGGAAACATATTCTCCATGTCTTCCTATAAATGGAATCCTATAATTTGTGACCATTTGTGTCTGGTCTCTTCCACTTTGGGTAATGTTTCTGAGGTTCTTCCACATGGGAGCGTATATCTCACTTAATTCCTTTTTAAGGTTGAGAATAATGATTTTTAAGTGAGGTTCTAAGTCTAGCGTTGCTACTAATTCACTGAAAACTTGACACAAGTCACTCACTCTCCGTGGGTCTTGGTGTGCTCATCTGTGAAGTGGAGATTGCATATCCTGTAGAAACTGAGTTCTGTAGAAAGCTCTGGAACAAAAGGACTGACTGCTCAAAAAGTGTGGGTAACAGTGCGGGCTGTATCTCCCTGGGGGAGATTTGCAGCGCTTCATGTCCCAAAGACTCTGAAACTCGCTCTATACTCTTCAGGCCTGAAGAGTTCCCTGTATCCTTAGGTTCCCAAGCTGTGACCGGAGAACCCCTTTATTTTGCTGGTTTTTTTTTTCTTATCTTATGGAATATCGTCCAGTACTCTAAGATTCTGTAATATATGAACCACTCACTGATGAAACTACACACAGCTTTGCTAGTCAAGTCCATGTTGATCTTGTCTCTAGGTTACTGGCCTAGAGGTACTCTTCCTCCAGGGGAAGTTTTGAACTGTGCAGGTTCATTTTGGTTATCCCAATAATGAGAAACAAGGATAAAAAATGTTCTGCACTGCACTGAACGTTCTTTCTCAACACATGCAGCCCCTGGTCTACACAAACTCTCAAACTTCCTGCTGGTCATTTAAGTAGGTAAAAAGGCTGTTTATAATGATCTTAACCTAGTTTCCAGTATTAAAAACAAAATATTTTTTGCGTGGTTTTAACATCCACTAATTTTCCAGGTGTACAACAATTGTGTAAAACCAGGGTATATTTTAAAGGAGGTGCTCACGGTGAGGGATACACACAGCTATGCTGCAGAAACAAATTAGCCTGGAAATCCTGGTCCCTTACACAACAAAGTTTATTTTTTGTTTATGCACAAAGTCCATCAAGTGTTGGCAGTGGACTCTGCTCATGGTTAACCAGGGCTTGTCCCCAGCCATGTCAATCAGACGTAGAAGGGACTTGCCCCTTCTCAGTGCTTCTTCCCCACAAATGAGGCCCCTTCCACCGCCCAATGGCCAGAACTAAGATACAGTCCCTCCAAAGCACAGAGGTCTACGGAACAAGGAGCAGAAAGAAATCTTCACGATACAGCATTCAGGGCAATGCCACTTGTGGTATTTGAGTCATCGCTTGGTGGTACCTGTATTGGTTTGCATGGGCACCTGTCACATGTCTATTAACTTTACATATGAATACAAGCATATGCTTTGTCTGCTAGGACAGCAGTGCCTGCGCATTTACATATAGAAATACATCTTATTGTTTTCCTGTATTGTTTCCTTATTTTGCGGTTAAGGCATTACAGGGTATTTGGACAGCCAAAAAGGAAGTCAGAGAAGAGATTGGAGGAAAATAGTCCAGAGGGATGGGACATTGCCCCAGAAGGGAATATTCCCCCATTCAGGATTAGAAATGTGGGGTTGTAAATGTGTCACTGGGGGAGTTCCCTGGACTCTTTAGCCAAACTCTAGGTTATGCCTTCCTCATTTTATCCCTGTGCCTGCACTTCCCCATTTTTCTGTGATTTCATGGGCATCAAAGTGTACCATTTAGCAGTTCAAGCAATTTATTTATTAAAGTAGCACCGGCAACATGATTCTAGACCAAAATAAAAGCCAGAATATCAGGATCCACCCCAGAGTAAAAGAGGAAAGTTAGCAAAAGAGGGGAGAAAAAAAAAAAAAAAAAGAAAAGAAAAGAAAAGAAAAAACCACTACCAAACAAAATTTGAAAATAAAGTCTCTTTCAGGCTTTCTATGTTAGTGGTCTATCTAGACATATTTTTCCAGAGCCAGGGGATTTCTTCCCTTTTACTTGCAAGTATTTTTGCAAGACTGATTCCTGACAACACTAAAATTAGTGTTGTGCTCTTCCTTTGATTACCCAGTCTTTGTTTTCTTCTCAGTCTTCATTCCATAAGAAATATGCTCCGGAGGCTTATGCATTTGGAATCGACTTTGTGCAGGAGGCACTGTTTTCCTTGCCTGTGGCAAGACCGCATTGGTTCAAGGCTAAGGAGCTAGGCTGGTCCTACAGAGACCCTCTGGATGCCTCCCGTCTTTTGAGACCCTGATGGTCCATTTTTGGGTTGGTGTTTCTAGCAGCTGTGTGTGGTGCCCTGAAGGTGCCTTCTCATATGGTGTTGACTGCACTGTGCGGAGCTACTTAATTCCTATTTTGGATTGAGCCTCAAGTTCTAAATCACTTCACAGTACAGATGGTTTCTGTCTTCAGAGTTCATCAGTAGCATTACCCTTCCCTCCCAACAACTACACACACACACAAAACGGTGTACAAATTTCATGTTCTTTCCCTTTTAAAAACAAAACATGATCTGTCTGACCTGTCTGGAGAATCTGCTGCTTTTTCAGATTTATGTCCCTGTGACCAGGTTCCTTACCCAGCTATCTGTCTCACTCACTCAGCTTCTCCATTAGAGACTGTTTTAAAACCTCCCATGTAATTAGTTTTTTTGACTCTCCATCTTCTACCTTCTTTTCTTTATGGTAAACTTGCTTATGACTTTTTTTTATATATACCTGCCACATTCTAAAAGGCATTTTAACATTCTTACACCAGCCTGTCTGCTTTTCATTAAGTTGGTCATCTGCTTTCTTACCATGCCCCTGGCTTCCCTCACAATCTGCCTGCTTGTTTCTCTCAATGGTGGA
The DNA here is from genome assembly GCF_030435805.1 of Mustela lutreola. NCBI lineage: Eukaryota > Metazoa > Chordata > Mammalia > Carnivora > Mustelidae > Mustela > Mustela lutreola. The sequence goes on along the minus strand of NC_081293.1, from coordinate 17,437,720 downwards.
CCCTAGATGGAGTGGTCTGTGGAGTGGTCTGTGTCTGCCTTGCCCTTTGAGACATGCAAGCAGAGAAGACTCAGAGAAGCTAATGCTGGGACTCTCTTCAGAACATTTGCCAGGGGTGTTACTGCTTTGCCCTGTTCTTATGACTGCAGGGCTTAGGAAGCTGAAGCTAGAGGTACCTTCATTCATAATACGAGCCAGGAACTGGGCTGATGATTTTGGGAAATAAAAGATGACCCAGAGCCTGCTTTCAGGCAGCTTTCACTCTGGTAGAGAGGATGACATGGGCACCTGAAGCCTACTGAGGTGACAGCCAGGGCTTAGGGGCTTGAGGGGAAAGAAATCTCTTTTGACAGGGATGCATGCACAAGAACTCATGTCAGATACAGTGTCTGAGCTGAACGAGAACAATGAGCAGGATTGTAAGAAGTAGAAATGGCTACAGGCATGGCAGACAGGGAACCCCATGGGTAAAGGCTCGAAGGTACCCACGTTCAGTCTGGCTAAAGCAGTGGTTCTCAACCAGCTGATGTTGTCATCTCCCTCCCCCTCAGGGGACATTTGGCAATGTCTGGAGGCATTTGGGTTATCAGCTTAGTCCTTGGGTTTTGCTTGGTAAGCAGTTAAAGCATTCTGAACAGGAGGAGGCTGGTGTTACAGGAATATTAAGCAGTCAAGAGGTATTGCTGATTGGAGGCAATGAGGACAAGTCATGAAGGAGCCACGAGTCTGGGTGAGAGGTTAGAATGGCAGCGATGATGGGGCGCCTGGGTGGCTCAGTGGGTTAAGCCGCTGCCTTCGGCTCAGGTCATGATCTCAGGGTCCTGGGATCGAGTCGAGTCCCGCATCGGGCTCTCTGCTCAGCAGGGAGCCTGCTTCCTCCCCTCTCTCTCTCTGCCTGCCTCTCTGCCTACTTGTGATCTCTCTCTGTCAAATAAATAAAATCTTTAAAAAAAAAAAAAGTAAAAGAATGGCAGCAATGAAGAAGAAGAAACAAATATGAGAGACACAGCCAAGGAAGATTTGAAAAGATCTGGTGCCTGGCCCCACATGGGAAGCAAAATAAAGGGAGGGTCCACATGAAATGAAATGTGTCGGTCCTGGGAGACCCCCTGGGTTTGCCTGCCCTTAAGTGAGGGTGAGAGCACAGAGCGAGAAGATGGGATTTTTGTTCTCTGCCTGTTGAATGTAAGGAGCTGGTGAGACAAGCGGGCTGAAGTATCCAGCGTGGGATGGGAAGCAGGGGGTAAAACTCGGCAGAGGTCAAGAGACAGGTTAAGCATAGAAGTAGGGATGATATCTGAAAGCCAAGTGAATGAGGGTCTCGAAAGAGGTGTTTTGGAGGGTGTGGGGAGGAAATACAAGGTAAGAACTCGAATTGCCAACACTGATGGTCACCTGCAAGGAGAAAGAGCCAGGAGCAGTGCTTCGCTCCCAGTCAGCAGCCTGCACAGATTCCCCTGGGGGTGAAGAACTGTCACGGCCTGGTCCAGCTCTCTGTAGCAGCGTGGTGTAGACCAAGGAGAGCTCTGTGTCATACTGTCGTGTAGACCAAGAATCTTGAGCTAACCAGCTTGTGTACTTGATTTTTTTTTTTCAGTATCAGGACTTTGTGTAGGGATACACAGTTTTGATTAATGGTACTTCATATTGTTATTTGTCCCTGTTGTACTTGGTTTTCAGTTGTTGTTTTTTTTTTTTCCTCTGCCATTAGACAATGTATTGAAGACAAATACTCAAACATATTTGAAGGGCAGAGACTGTGTCTTTGGTTCTTTGGCATCCTACCACAGGGCACAATAGGTATAAATTAAATGCTATAGATCAATTATTCTTTCCCCCAAATAAAGGGGGAAAAAACAACCATAAGAAAACAAACCAACAGAAAACAGAGTCATTCTGATTTATGGTCATGGGTGTGCTATTTGGGGTGGGCCATAAACCAGAGGAAACATTTCAGATGTCTTATTTATCAGAAGACTGGTCTATTCTTCCAGAACCTAGAGACCTCTGTGACTACCACATCTCAGAATAGCCTTAACCAAACAAATGTGTTTAATTTGACTTAAATAATGAACTGACAGTCTTTTTGAATGGTTCCAGTGGCAACATTAGGAATTGTTTATACCTCACTTCTATTTGGTCTTGTTTTCTTTTTCTGAAAGCAAAACAATTTGGGGACTCACAAGACCTTATAGGTGCCATCTATTTTGGAATGCTGTTTACTTTTATGATGTTTATTCTTCACCCACTGAAGGGTGTGAACATTATGGGTTTCACTGCATGGCTACCTAACTCTATTTTTACATTATACTTTATATATAGTGTCCATTTTTTGTGTGCTTCTTTTAAGGCTCCCTTGTTGCATGTGAGCTGGGAATCACAATCAGGAGTGCTATGTGAAAGTCTCTCTTTTTCTTTACCATTTAAGTCTTACGGAAAAAGGAAATTAAAAAGTAATGTAAAGATATAAATAAATAATTGCTCCTTTATTTCTTCACTGTACATTATGATTATGTAAAGGTAGATAATATAATTGCCCTAAAAGATCTAAGAGAATAAACTTAAATCCAAATATGAGGATAAGGAGTAAAATGGTAATTCTAAGTTGCCGTGCATGCGGTTGCTCTGGGTCCTGTAAAAATGGTTGATTTGGCACACGTGCTTTTGAATTAATCAGATATGCAAGCATGTGGGCAGGGGGTACCCCTTATAGTTTCTACATATGTGAATCAAAGATGGGATTTGTTTGAATTACCCTTTAGCCTCCATTGTTAAAATCAGAATTAAGTTCTTTGTTTAGTGAAGCATTAGTAGCAATCTTTGAGATTGCCAAGATGGACTGGTTGCTGGCAGAGAGTTCTCAGTGTATTATGCTGTTTACCTAAGGGTTATATTCAAGAAGCTCTCTGAACAGCTGGGCTGATTATTGAAAATGCCTCATAGTAACTTCCAGCCTAGGTTGATCGATATCGGTGCAAAGCTTTACATGGGAGGGAGCTATTTAAACATTGAGAGCCCCGGGGATAAAAGAGAATGAAAAAATAATGCTGGACAAATATGCTGAAATGTTCAAAAGAAGAGAGAAGTATCTTGTCTTGCTATAGGGGGAAAATTCCTAAACAAACAAAATAGAAAATTTTAAGTTTATCTTACAATGGCATCCCAAAAATTTCTTTTACTTTGTGGCAACACCCTAAATATTCAGTTACTTTATCTTACCATGCCCTCCTAAATATTTATGGGAAGAGGAAAGACTTATCAAAAATAACAAATAGCAATTTTATTTTCATGATCTTGGAATATAACCTGTTACATAAAAATTCCATTAATCACTTTTCAGTGATACTGTAGGGAAATACTTAACTTTATTGTTAGGTAGATTGATTTTAAACCTTTCTTTTTCTCAGGATCATTGGAAAATTATAGCATCAATATACTTCAACACCCAGATATAGGCAGAAAGTACCGATTTCATTAATGCTTTCTAATGTAGAGATACTAACATTTCCTTTTGTCTTAGTCCTAACAAAACAAGCTTGTTTGTTTACTAGTTCTGTTTTTCAAGTTTAATACAATAAATAAAAACTATATTGGATTTTTTTAAATTTTATTTTACTTTTTTTTTCAGTGTTCCAATATTCATTGTTTATACACCACACCCAGTGCTCCATGCAATACATTCCCTCCTTAATACCCACAACCAGGCTCACCCCGCCCCCCTAACCCCCACCCCTGACCCGCCCCCCCAGAACCCTCAGTTTGTTTCTCAGAGTCCACAGTCTCTCATGGTTTGTCTCTCCCTCCAATCTTATCTCCTAAAAAACGTTTGGTGAAATTATGACATCGGGGCAAAAGTATCCTCATTTAAAAGGCTGTTTCTTTCTACAAAATGGAATAACAGAGAAATACTTTGAAAAAGAGGGGGGAGGAACCACTCAATTTATCAAAGTGGAAACCTGTCTCCAGAAATCCTACATCTTGTTACCTCCAGGATTTCTTACTTTTACTCTGCACATGAGCAACAGACAGGAAGTCCAGAAACACAAAGGCAATCAATATGAAAACTGTGAAAGTCTCTTAATTAATCAACTCACACAAACTCTCCAAGTAAGAGGATTTTACAAGCATTTCAATTAAGGCTTTCCCTTTCTATTACCAAATTTCATTGACAATTAAAAATGCATAATCAAAGTTGACATGATTATAAAAAGCAAAAGATTATTTAAGTACTGAGCTTTTGGACTTACAGACTTTGATTTTCTGATGTTTATTCTTTTGATGAGTCACATAGACAATTGCTAATTGGATAGTTATTCTATAACAGTGATGTTTAAAAATTTCAAAATGGGTAAATCTTTGCACATGTTTGTATTTCCCTCCTCATATGAACATCATCATTTTGGCATGCTCACACCTAGAAGTTACATGGCTGACTCATTAATGAAATTTAATAAATATGCATATGCAAAGAATTACCTTATTCACTGAAATGTTCAAGAACTGGCATTGTGTGACAAATTTTGACCTAAGAGCTCTAAAACTGCCTGAAAACACTTAAGTCCTGGCAGCAATTCTGTTTACCTCTGGAATCATGTGGGAATATGAGAAACTTACTGACATTGAAAAGGTATATACAGAATATGGGAATTTTTGTAACAAACAAAGGTCAGCTTGGTCTAATCCTCCACTTTTGCAACTAAAGGAAAGGTTTATGTAAAATCCTCACCAACTCTTCACATTAGGCTCAAACCTAACAAAAATCTAGACCTTGAGTACATTCCCAGTACGGTTTGTGCTAGCTTTCTGCTTTGAAGACTAAAGCATAGACCAGGGGACAAAGTATCATTTCATGATTCTGTTCCTCACTTATGACAATGGAAAAGTAATTGAACTCCTTTGTGCAGCTTTTCTTCACCAGGAAATTAGGAATAATCATTGCCATCCACCTTCAGCTGGGGACTTTGAAGAGTAATAATCAAAGGGCCATTTGGAATTAAAATAAAAAGATGGAATTATTTTTCTTTACCCAAAGAATTAAGTTAATAGAATATGAGAATGTCTCTTTGATAGTTCTTAATTTAAATGCCCTTTTAACAATGTATCACACTAGAAGCTATTTATTTTGTGTTTCTATTGCATGTACACTACAGCAATGCTAAAAATGACCTATTAGTATGTCTTTAAATAGAGATATCTCCCAGTGCCATTCAAATAGTACCTACCTAGGAAGCATAAAATCCTACTGTTTTAGGAATGAAACCAGGGAACATAAAAAAGAAAATGAGCAGAAACTTCCCCATTTATCCGGAATCCTAGCAGTCACTCTTTGAATCTGACTAAAATCCTATTTTGCCCATAGCTTGCCCCAGGCCCCACCCCCCACTAGCATGTCTGATGGAGAACCCGTGGACCAGCTCCTTTGGGGGTGGGGCCTTACCGAACCTGGAGGTGGGTAGGGAGAATCTCAGCACTCCAAGGAAACACACACACACACACACACACACACACACACAATTTCTATAGATAAATATTTAAGTGAATCAAATTTTTTTACTTCCTAAGTGATTTGTTCACCTTTATTAGCATACCGCATTAAGGACTGTAGTGTTGAGTCGCAAAAGAAAAATATAGCAAAGGCATTTTAATATTGACCCATCATTTGGCAGTGATTGAATTAGTCAGTCATTGTTTTATTTCAAGAGTCAGTATTCTTTTGTGTGTAAGAGAGGAGTAGCCCTGAGGGTAGTCTGCATGCAAAATACAAGGCTCAGTCCAGAAACAGGTCTTGGGGTCATTCATTGTCTGGACTCCAGAAAGATGTTGACGAACACTGTGGTTTTGCATTCACATTACTCAGGAGGAAGGCATTGGTCGCAGTTTCTAGCCGACAGTGGACAATCAGGCATGGTCTCATTGGCTGTTTTTGTATCACTTCAAAAGAATAGTAAATACTGCTTTGTTGTCTTCTGACTATTACAGAGAAAGCAATAGCTTTTTTTTCAAGGTAATCATTCTAAAGGAGCGGGAGAAAGCAGCAAAAGTCACGGATTTTTCTCCTGTTGGAAAAAACAATATCTGTGCAGGCTTGGAGAGCTGTCAGTTGGACACTTCAGGCTCTCTCTCTGATCATGCTCTTCGAAAGCCTTCCTTCCAGTCTTCCTGCAGGCTCCCGTGATCCCATATGTCCCGCATTACCTCCCTACTACCCCATCCCTCAAACATCCCATGCTTGCTGTTGATAAGAGAAAAGCCGCAACAGCCGCTTTCCTTATTTTGTCTGATTCAGAAAGTTAGAAGACTCTCACCAGGGCTCATGAGCTCAGAAACTGGGGGGCTGGGAGGAACTTGAAGAGGCTGTAGCAGGCAACCAGGTAAAGCTGTGCATGACCACTGTGGGCTCTAGAAGGGATATCACCTAGCTGTCTTGAGTGCACATGTCCCAGGCAGAAATTTCAAGAACTTTCTTACCAAAGCCCCACTTGCAGGAGCTCTCCCATAAGTGGTCTCCACCCATTCCCTCTAGTCCAGATGCTCCTTCCCCATTCCTGATGACCACTTTCCAGTGGGAGGCCTAGATTACCCAGACTCCAAGCTGTATTTTGTGTGTTGCCCAAAGTGCTTACTTTTACAAGCCACATCTGACACATCCCTGTGTCAATCCATTGTATAAGCCATGTAGAGTTTTCCTTCCATAAGCCAGCTCCCACCCTTGCACCCCTTTGCACGCACACACACACAACAGACAGGAGGAGCCATGTTAGCCTTTGTGAATGACCAGAGCCAGGGTTCCACCCAGCAGAAATTGACAGCACAGTGTTAAGACAGAAAGGCTTTCAAATAACCGAAATCACTCTTGGAGCACCAAGTTAACATGTATCGCATTTAAAATGTAATAAATGCAGTATTTATAAACTTATATGTGCCTCGTGACTTTTGTGTCAGCAGGGTTTCTGTAGGCCTCTATTTATATCAAATAAACTTCAAATATTCCAGAATGTAGACCGCATCTGGCCTCATTTTTGAAGTGTCCCTCTAGGAACATTTCTAAAATAGTAGATTGTTCCAATTTTTTTCCTAATGAGAAAAATCCATGTGTTCTGTGATTATTAATAATAATGGCTTCAAATAAATTATTGACTGGTTGCAATGGAATGTACTTTCGAGCAGCTGAGGAGCTCTTTGGAAAAGAACTCTGATTCCCACTGCAGGGTGTCTATGCTGTTCCTCTGACCCGTCTACTTCACCAGTTCCACCAGCTAGCAACCATCCAGGCAGAGCTGCTCAGGGGTCGATGAGGGTAAGATAAGACAAGGTGAAGAATTCATGGTTCAAGATCGTAGTGATAGTTGATAAAAATTTAAAAGGTATTGATGATTTGTATTTTCTTCAATGTAAGAATTTGGAAGCTTTTTTTTATAAATTTCAACAAATTCACTAGACTGACACATACACACAAACACTCATAAGCATACTATCTATGTGTCTGTTTCTGTAAACCTATGTAGATAGATTCTGTATATCTGTCTATATAGAGATAGAGAGGCCAAGTGACTTACCATTTATGAAGAATTGTACGGGTAGAGGAGTGAATGATGTTGGTTTTCCCTGCCATGCAGAAGTTCCTTATAGTCTGGGAGGGGAGGTGGGCTTGAACGCAGTCAGTCATTGTTTGATAGTTGTACCTTGTGTGCACAGTACCAGACACTCTACTAGGCTCTGGGCTAGAGAGAACAAAATCCCAAGCCCTGGGATATGTGCCGTAATAGTGGCACAGATAGTGAATTGATCTGAGTCCAGAGGTGGGAGAAGCATTGCCAGCAAGGTTAATCATGAAAGGCTTCTAGGCAGTGGCAACATTGGAACTGTATTTAAATGTATTTCCCCATGCATAAATCTCTGCACATGTTTTCTCTTTCTATTATATTAACATTTTGAGACATGTAAGTCGCTGATCAGTTATAATTTTTTAAATATCTTTGATTTTGTAAGGAAATCTTTAAAAACTCCAGCTTTACTGAAAATAGTCCAAGATCATTTACTATGATTTAAAGTATTCATAAAGCAAGGTGATTATTACTCTTGAGACTATTGTACAAAGCCCTGAAGTGTGTTAGACATAGGCCAGAAACCTCTCTCCTTTGTTATATTTTACCAGTCTGTTAGGTTAAAAAAAAAAAAAAAAAGTCTATCCTTTTTGGCTATTCCTGCTCTATCTTAGACTCTTGAAAAATAGAATTTTATGTGCACAATCTAGAGGGAGTACATTGAAGAATCCTCTGTCTGTATTGCATATGCTACCATAGACTTAGAAAATCAAGAGAAGAACAGAAAAAAAACACTTTGCTTAGTAGTGTGCACATCTTCATTTTCCTCAAGTTGCGTAACTAACTAAATTAAGGCAGTGCCATCAACATTGCATCTCTGTTGACATTGAACGCTGCATAGCTGGAAAGAAAGGGATGCATGTATTTTTTCCATTTGCTATTTCAATAGTCTAAATCGCAGTGGCAAATGAAAATACAATTGAATCTCAAGTGAATGGCCAGAAACACCGTATATTTTATGAAATATGGCAGCATAATGAATAGGAGGTAAAAAAAAAAAAATGTCCTAGCTTTCAAGTCCTGATGGTTTTGATGTGATTGAATCATAGTGCATTCTGTTTGATGTCTAGGCTTTGCTATTCAGATACACTGCAAAGTATGTGCATCGCCCTGTCTGCACAGTGCACTTGGCAACCCGGCACGGATGGAGTTTGTTTTCCCCGCACCTGCAAGAAACATATATATGCAGAGTCAAATTTAAGTAGGAGTATTTTAATTCTCCTAATTGTGATAGATTTCCCCACACAGGGAAAACTATCAGTCAGGTACAAAAGAAACTGCTTAGGATTTGAAGGAATTTGACAATTTTGTTGTAGTTCCTAGCCTGGCAGGTGGTAATAATGCCTATGCCAGCACTGTCAAAATATGAAAATTAAAGTGACGATGGGTTTTAATGAAATCCATTTGACAAATATAATTAAGGTGTTTTAATATGAAGTCCTGTAATAAAGACTACCGGTGGACTCCCTGAGGTCCTGACTAATTGTGTAGATTGCTTTTAAGCTTTGAATAGTTTTATTGGATAATGAACTGTTAAGAAGTGTTAGATCTTTCTTAAGCAGAATTTGGTTTGAAAAAGAAGAGGAGAGACAGGCCTGAGGTGTGGCATTTTAAACATAATTAGAAGAGAGATTTAAGTTAACATCTTTGATCTTGCTGTCAGTTTTTGATTAGAGCTGTAAATGCTTTAATCAAGTGTAGTGTAGTCATTACATTTCTAACTGTTTTTTAAACTGCGAAATTACCGAGACATTGACATCAATTTTAACACATTCTGAAAATTTGCAGGAGAATTGGGTTTCTCTGTTGAGTGTTTGCATTAGAATAATACTGACTTACCAACCTTAAACACAATAGCAAAATTAGATGGTGGTGAGAACTAGTTTGATTTTGGGGATGGATAGACATAGCGACACAATAGTACAATTACTTGATATTTATTTTGCTTTCTAGGAATGTACTTGCAAGTTGAAAGCACTCATCCTATGAAACTATCTCATTAAAATGTATAGATGAGTAATAACCTCAAACTGTTCAGCTGAGGATTTTTTTTTTATTTGTGTTGTTTGTAAGACAACTTTATAATATTAAATGTTCTTAACTTTAACTTTTAAAGAACCAGTGTTCACCGAACATCTTACTGCGATCATCTGATGGCATGCTTGGCGTTTCATTTTTATGCCTGGTGGGTACATAATAAGCACAAAGTAAATATTTGTTAAATGAATGAGTAATCAGTTCACAATAGCTGCATATGTAACCCACTTGAATTATTTTCTCAAAATTAAATAAAATCTGAATAAGTGAAGTATAAAGGAAAAGTACATTTCCTCTCCCCCCTGCCACCTGTCTTGACCCAGTTACTCATTATAGGGTATAAATGGGTATATATTTGGTATTTCTGATTGGTTTCAGATAAGTCACTAAAATGATGAGTTAGACCAAGGCTATGTGGGATTCTCCTTGGTGGAAATCTGCCTTCCTAGCATTTCACCCACGATGGCAGAAGTGATAGGGCTATTTTAAGGAGCCGTGCCCCCAGGGCCGTTCAATGACTGTAATAAAGAGTCCACACTGATTACATGGTCTTGAACTTTCTGCTTGTGTATTATGTGTTACGTAGGATATAAAATGAAGAGTTAAGAAGTCTGGATTCTAATCCAAGCTCTGCCTGAGAAGGCATTTAGAAAAATTGCTTTTCTTTGGGTGATCTAATCCAACCCCCAGGTGGAATAAGTAACTTCTAAATTTCTGCGGACTCTAGAATTCTGTTGGTCAGTGTCTAGCTCTCTAAATGAGTCTCTACCACCTTTATCCTTTTAGCCTTTCTAACTTTAATGTTCTCCACTTTTTACCCACCATTCATTTATCCATCCATCTATCCAGGAAGTATATATTAAGCATCTTTATGTGCCAGGCATTATGTAGAAAAGAAACACCACCAAGTAGCAATGTACTACTTCTAGGTTACCTGATACCAGAGGTGGAGAGTTGAGTAGATGCCAGAAGTAGGGAGTGGGAAAAAATAATGTGTTTTTATCATCAACTTTGATTTATGTGCCACTGGGTGATAGATAAGTGTTTATGAGTAGGAGTAAAGGGACCAGATGGCTTTCAACGTTTTTATCTGCAAATACTGCTAGAAATAAAATCTTTCTTATAGATTAACCAACTTACCCAAACCATTGTTTTCAATATTTATTGTTTACAGTTAATTTCCAGTAAGTATTATGCCTATTCTGAATCTGAAGCTACAGTGGAAAAAAAAAATACGAATCAGTGTTTCCACAGGTCCTTACCTTTGTCCTCTAAGATCTGGAAAGAAATGTGTTACACAGTAGGGTATCAGTTATAGCTAGGTTGTGCATAGACACTCCGTTTTTAAATTGTGTCAGAAGATATTCATATCCTTGTGAAGCAGATGATTATGGGGGGTTGGGGGAGACCTGGGTTGGAAGTCATGAGATGTGGATTCCTGGAGACCTGCAAAGACAATGAACAGATTAATTGATTTGGCACATTTGGCACATTCTTCTATTTAGCACTTGTCTGTACACTCTTGTGCTTTGCTCTAGTGGTGGGGATTCTCCTACCATTCTACCCCACAGAAGCGTGAACTGCTGCCTCTTGGGGGGGGGGGCATGCTTTATTTTTCTTTGTATCTTCATAGTGCCTCTCAATAACCGGCTCTCAATAATATTTATTGAACCAATTCTCCTCCTACTTCCAATGTCAAACTCATATCCATGGGCAAATTGTTTCATCTTTCTGGGAGAGTTCATCAAGATTTCCAAAAAAGGGGGAAAAAATGGGTCAAGCATCCACGGACAAATGAAAATGATACAGACTTTTCCTTTACCTCCATGGGAATGATGTAAACCACTTAACTCTCCAGCCCACTCCCAAAGGAAATAAAGATTCTCCAAGGTGACCATGGCAATTTTCACTTTCCGTTTATTTTTCAGTGCTTTGAAATTCTGATGAAAGACCCATAGAATGGAGAGGGAATGTTTAGGCGCGATCCCTTCTGAATCCATAGATAGAGTCTGAATCAGAGTCAGTCTGCTTTTAAAATCATCAACACACTATTTCCCACTGTATTAGGTGTTCCTTTGAAGTCTCTCATACCGAGCTCTGACCTCATTTCTCAAGATGTATCCACATTTTCTAAATGGGAGATTTTGGCAAATATAAGACAACCCCAAATACAAAATACTTTTGATTGTTAGTTTCCATTGAATACTTAAGGGCATCAATAAGATAAAGTATGATATGCGTACTCTGTAGTAGTAACTGGCATTTCATTAAAGTTGTTTAGACTAAAAATGGGTTTTCGTCATGAGTTACGTGTAGATTCATTTACTGCCATAGCAGAATGTTTAGGATCACACGTAGAGACTTTTCGTAAAACAATTCATATATTATACATTGCCTCTACATTGTTCTTAAAGGGAACAGGGAGCTAATCTACATAGAAATTACACATCTGGGTTGACTTGTAGCTTCTTAGGAAAAAGCAAAAAGATTTTCCACCTTCATTGGACTCGGGGTTTAAGAATAAAAATTTGAGGGGCGCCTGGGTGGCTCAGTGGTTTGGGCTGCTGCCTTCGGCTCGGGTCATGATCTCAGGGTCCTGGGATCGAGCCCCGCATTGGGCTCTCTGCTCCGCAGGAAGCCTGCTTCCCTCTCTCTCTCTCTCTCTCTCTCTCTCTGCCTACCTCTCTGCCTACTTGTGATCTCTGTCTGTCAAATAAATAAATAAAATCTTTAAAAAAAAAAAAAGAATAAAAATTTGAGAAATGAAAATCAGCTCAAACCATATTCATTCTCATTCCGTCTTGCTCTCACTAAGGGAAGAAAGTTAATGGTTTGTGCCGACTGCTACCTCTGTGAAACTAGAGGGTTTTTGAAATTTGTCGGAAGGTGCTGTTTATTATATGTGGTGGCAGTCCTAGGACATGGCTTGCTTCTTTGTTACTGATGGCCTCGTCGTCAGGTTTCTGAGAACAGTGCTGGCACCAGCCTCAGTGCACCAGATTCTAAAATGGTATCATCCACTTTAAACACCTTAAATTGTCTTTAGGGTAAACTGATATTGAAGTTCGTGAAAACATTGTAGACAGTTCAAAAAGAGATGCGTTTTCCTATGGTACTGAAGAATCAAGAATAATTTTGAATTCATTCTGCCTTATTCTGTCTCACGTCTTAAAGATTTGTTGTTGTTATTCTTTTGGTAGGAGCCTTAAACATTCTCTCTACTCAGCAGTCCTTTTTTCCCCCTTTCTTTCTTTTTTTGGGGGGGAGGTGATTTTGAACTTCTAACTTTGTTATACAATTTTTTAAAAATATGGCATTCGCTTTCGAACCAGAGTTTAGTAGGACATAAAAAATCCCTAATTAACCGTTCTTCAGCCTGGATGAAATGTGTAGTGGGTTTGAGTTTGTCAGTGGGTATAATATATACCTATTAAATACTCTGTTTAATCATCTTTTCAGACTTGGAGACTTCTGGGTTTACTTGCTGTATAACACATATTTTATTTGTATTTCGATGTTTGGGTGTGTGAGGTTTTTTTGTAAGGCTTCAGTCACTTTTCCTACACCTGAAGAGGAGAATGGGATTTGCCAGTGATAAATGGGGAAGTTGACTAGCTAACTAATAAAGATTTGTCTTAATCAAGTATGATTTGTCAGAACAGGAGCGCACTGGGGTCAGGGCGCGCGCAATGAATTATACAGCAGTCACAGGAGGAAAGGACCCGGCAAGAGGCCTCATAAATATGCTGCCATTCCCCACTGCTAATTCGTATTCAAAGAGTACCCTGCACAGCCATTTTTAGGTTGCTGAGCTGTTCATCAGCTTCCCGAGCTTTCTGTTTGTGTGGAAAAAAAAAGAAGTTTCCTTATGTTTCGGCATCATCTGGGTTCTCAAGGTATTTCAGTCCCCAAGACTGGATTGATGCTGATAATCTGAAATGTGCCTTATTACAGGACATCATGTGTAATGTTTATTTAGTGCCTACTATGGGTTCTGCAACATAACTGTATACACAGCGCTTGGTGGGGGGGCCTGCAGATGTACAAGATACTCTCCCTGCTAGAAGACGTTTGAGAAGCTTTCTTATAATCTTCAAATATTGTCTCTGTAAATTCGAATACATCTGTGAAAGGAAAAGCCATCTGCCCTCACATTAAATATGTCCTCCCAGTGAAGATTTCCAAAACTAAAAATAGCCCTTACTATTTCCCGAAGTTTGGCTTACGTGAAATACATGGAAGATATTTTCTTGGGTTTCCACGAAGCTTGTCTTTCTGACCCATGTTTCTTCTCTTCATATTAAACATAATGTTAAGTACTGCTCTGTGGCTGAAGAGCTGAAGGCCAGCTCGTGTGTTGTGCTCAGCTCTATTTGGCATGACGTCCTCTTTTGCTCTAGAAGGTCAAGATAGGAGAGCAGCCCTGACTCAGGAGAGACCTGACTTCAGAGTTTCTTTTATGCTTAAGTGACCTATTAGATGGTTTTCAGATGAGATTATAATCACGACAAAATAGTTTGTTGTATCTCAGTATCTAAATTGGGCAACAGAGATAATGGCGTCCTCTTTTAACGACATTAGTAGTTAATAATTGGTTTCTTTTTGATGAAATGATGTCTGTATTCAAATAATAAGAGTAGTCGGGGCGCCTGGGTGGCTCAGTCATTAAGCATCTGCCTTCCGCTCAGGTCATGATCTCAGGATCCTGGGATCGAACCCCTCTTCCATTGCCGCTCCTCCTGCTTATGCTCTCTCGCTCTGTGAGATACCCAAGTGAAATCTTTAAAATATATATATAATAATAATAGTAGTAACAATAAAAAATTTTTCAAATTATTTGACAGCAGACTTACAGCAAAAAAAAATAAGTCAATGAACTTTGTATTTCCCACTTCCAACAATAGTTCCTCCAAGGAAAGGTTGAAAAAGAGAGTTGGGAAGGTCCACTTTCTCCATTCCTGCTTTATCACAAAAAACTGTTAGCAATAGGGCTATGACTTGAGTTTTTCCTGAAACCTCCTTAGAACCTTGGCCTCAGTCAGGAATGGAAAAGGAGCACAGTTCTCTGGTTGCTGACCGTTGAGAAATCTGGCATGACTGCCAGCAGGACGTTTACAGTGGAGTGTAGTAGAATGTGGAGAATTTTATAGTGATGGCTATTTATTTGCTTCAGGTAGAAGAAAACCCACCTACACTGCGAATCAAAGCTGAAACAAAGGGGCCCGGGAGTATGGTTGAGCTGGAGCTTACTCAGTGCGGTTTCTGAGCTCCACATAGACAACCCTCAGGGAAACCAAAGCCTACCACCCTTGTGAATGACACCATGAAGATATTGACAAGGCCGTGCAGGTAGACAGGTGGTGAAGACAGAGCGGAGAGATAATCCAGTCCTCAGAAACGCACAGTCTTTACGTCGGCAGTCGCTGTTTTCTCACAAAGTACAAAATGCTCACAGTCTTGGAAAGGAATTGGAGACCCTGAAGTGGAGGGGGAACGAAAGAGCTGGGAAAAGAAGCCAGCAGGGAAATAGACCCTATGTGAGGTTCTTGGGCCTTAGAAAACCCATCTTGTTTTTCTTCCTTTCAAATAGGAGTCATTTTTAATTTTTTTATCTGTCCTTATAGTCTCATCCTTGTAACTGATTTATGACATTCAGAAAGTCATAAAACGTGTAGCTTCCCTTTTTGGTCTGTGTTTTTCCAAAGTGTTACTCCGTATTGTGAGGCCAGGATGCCTGTGATGTTGGCCTTTTCTGGGGTCCTGAAAGCCCATGTGTGCCAGTGGCTACAACCATCGACTTGGGGATCAACCAGACATGTTTTCTGTGGTTTGGTTTGGTTTGGTTTGGTTTTTTCCCAAGTCTAGTGTCAAAAGGATTAATTCTTACTGTGCTGGATGTGCAGGCATGGGTTTGGAATGCTGGCCAGCCTTGGGCAAATTACTTAACCTCTCTGGGCTTCAGAGTCCTTATCTATAGAAAGGGTTAATAATAATCTACTTCATATGGTGCTTGTGAAGATTAAATGCAGTGTCTGTCAGGTGCTTAGCTCACTGTCTGGCGTACAATGAAGCAGTCAATAAATAGTAGCCCAAAATAAAAAAAAACTTTCCCTGGAGGGAAACATTCATTGCGATATTTTACACACAGCCTGTAAGCAATAAACTTTTGTTGGGTATATATCGAATGAATGAAATCATTTTTCATCACCAAGAGTTTAAGCATGCATGCCTTTTTCCCCTCAAAAAAGTTCTATCTCGGGCGCCTGGGTGGCTCAGTGGGTTAAGCCGCTGCCTTCGGCTCAGGTCATGATCTCAGGGTCCTGGGATCGAGTCCCGCATCGGGCTCTCTGCTCAGCGGGGAGCCTGCTTCCCTCTCTCTCTCTCTGCCTGCCTCTCCATCTACTTGTGATTTCTCTCTGTCAAATAAATAAATAAAATCTTTAAAAAAAAAAAAAAAAGTTCTATCTCTACTTGCTAATACTCTAACACGGAAGTTTG
The DNA here is from genome assembly GCF_030435805.1 of Mustela lutreola. Taxonomy (NCBI): domain Eukaryota; kingdom Metazoa; phylum Chordata; class Mammalia; order Carnivora; family Mustelidae; genus Mustela; species Mustela lutreola. The sequence continues at coordinate 17,421,581 of NC_081293.1, read as the reverse complement.
GTAAAGGACTCAATTTTACTGGTTCTCTAGCAGAGCCTATTGTGAGATATAATTAAAAATTCTGTTTAGGATTATGCTAATAGGTTCAATATACAGGCTTGCCGACGAAGCCTAATAAATTCTCTGTTGTATTTAGAAACAATAGTAGCTTTGTTTAATTCTGTATTTTAGAAACTCCCAGTGTCATAGTGCTTGCTAAGAAAGGCAAACAATAGTAAACTATTTTTTAAGGACTTTTACTAAAAGAAGTCTCTAAGTGCATGTTTTGTTATATACTATCCTTTTAAGGTCAAACTGATAACTCATTTTACAAAATTGAATGATTCTCTACTGTTCTTCACCTGACATTGACCAGCAGTTACCATCTGATGAGCTAGATTATCCAAATCCATATTTATTTAGCCTTTTCTTTAATGTCAGAAGGATAGCATAAATACTAGGAAATCTTTAGCTCCCTCATATATCTTTTATTCTTTTTTAGGAAGACAATAATTTAAGCTCAGTTTGGATCTTTTATCAGCCACAAATTTCAAGTTGAGAAATAGTACAAAGGCCACATTACCTTAAAACCCTGCTAGCATAAACAATGGATTTGGGAACACTGGAAAAAAAAAATTCAATTAAAAAAAAAAAAACCCTGCTAAAATTCACCATAAAATCATCCATCCTTTTTTCATTCACTGATTACCTTATCTCGAGTTTCATTAATTTCTACCTCTTTAAATGTCAGTGTCTACAATGCAGGGCCCTTCTATTTTGGAGTTATTCAGGAATAAAATGTCTCCATCTTTTTGGCTGCTTCGTGATATTGTATAAACTCTTCCCCTTAGATTTTAGAGTCCTCTGTAGATGGCTCTGGATTACTTCTGTGTGTTTATGTATGATTCCAGTTAAGCTTTACTTACAAAAACAGGCCATTGGCTAGACTGGCTGAAGGGCCCTTACAGATTTCTACTCTAGAATAGCTGTTCTCAAAGCATAGCCCCAGGAAGCCAGCAGCATTCACATCATCTGGGGACTTGTTGGGAAGGCAATATCTTGAGCCCCACTTTAGACCTACTGAATCAGAAACTATGGAGTGTGGGGCCCAGAAATTTGTGTATTAACAATATGGCTTACTTTTGTTAATTGCTTGATCTATGGACCCATCTTCTTCCACAAGAAGAAGTGTCTTACCATAAAAGATCAAGCAAGTATACCAAGAGCAGAAAAAAATTGACTCAGGACAGAAGACAGAAGCCAAGAATTAAAAGGAAGATTTGTGTGGGGGCAGAGAGCAGAGGAGGAGTTCACTCTATGAAGAAATCCTAGAGCAATGCTCTAACAATTAAGGATTAAGCTCACCCAGAGCTTCCTAGGATTCAGGCCAAAGAAGAAACTATGTTGGATTACGTAGCTTAGATTGTTACACAGTAAGAAATTAATTATTTCCTGTACAGTCAAAAAAATTTTTTAATCGGAAAGGGGAGGAAGTGTGGGGGTGGTCTTTTAAGACAAACCAAGAAATGTGATGAGTCCTATACTTGAAATCAGCTTCACTAAAACAGCATAGAAGCATTCCTTGTTTCATAATTTCTTAAGCAAATCTCATGAGTACCGAAGACCCAGAGCTGAAGGGGTGAGTTCCCTATCGGAGCCAGTTATGTAGCACTAGAGACCGTTGAGGGATAAGAGCCGGAAGTCCTTCACAAAAAGTTTAACAATACTTCCAGAAATGTTTAAGAATAAAAATGTCTGGACCCCATTTCCAGGGATTCTAATTTAGTCAGCCTAGTATGAGGTCTACACAACTCTGTTAATTTCAAGTTCTATGAATGTGTCTGGTCTAGAAACAGAGGAGCACACCACCAGATTGCCATTGACTCTCCCCTTTAAATTTCAGTTGTCACCCGCAGGCTTTTGAAAGAAAGAAATGGCAGAAAATTCAAAAATGAGAGTACTAGCTGAAAGTTGAAAAGTGGGTATTCTCTACTGTCAATTGAAAAAAAGACCCCAATGCTATAGATCTAGGATAGCAAGTAGGCCTTGTCCCCTGTGCCCACTCTGATCAATTGGAGTTGATTGCCTGGGGCGTTGCAAAGAGAGAGGTAGTTACAAGGCATGTTCAGGGGCAATGTGATTGATTAATAATATCTTCCAGGTGTTTGGTATCAAAGAGTGGCAGCCTGTGTGGCGTATGTTTGTTGACTTTGCTCTCAGAACTAGATATGTGGGTAGCAGAAATGACACCTCGTTGAAAAATTAAAGAAACTGATTTTATCCCTGTGAAATTTGATTTCCAAACTTTAATATTTCTTTAATTTCCAAGCTGCCTTTAATGCCAGTCTTCTCACCTGCTCAATTTTTCCCCATAAATTTCCAACATGATTTCCTGCTGACATTTCTTGAGTGTTGATCAAGGATTTTTAGATCAAAACTGTGTGTTTCTTAGTACTAAAATTCAGCAGCATCAATGTTCAAGGCCTCGTCTCTGCCTGTACCCATTGTCCTATGCTCTTCAGATTCTATAACTGTCTTTTTTCATTTTACCAATATATCCATGCTCCCTCCTGCTACTTTAACCTAGTGTCTGTTTTCAGTGTGTTCAGAAGAGTCAAGATATGAAAAAATATTGTGTAAAATATGACATTTCAATTTACAAATCAATGAAAACTTTGGTTCAGACTTTAAGTTAGGGTATGAATGCATAAGATATATAAGAAGATAACTTTTCCCAGGTGAATTCTGAATATTTTCTGTGAATCAAAAATAGCTCTGCAGCCTCCTACCTCATACCAGAAACAAAAATTAAATCATAATGGGCCAAAGATCTAAGTGTGAGGACCAAAACTATGAAACTCTTAGAAGAAAACATATGGATAAATCTTTGAGGCCTGGATTTGGCAGTGGATACTCAGATGTGACACCAAAAGCATAAGCAACAACAACAACAACAAACAGATAAATTGTACTTCACTCATGCTGAAAACTTTTGAGTATCAAGAAACACTGTATCAAGAGAGTAAAAAGACATCTTCACAATGAGAGATGTCTGATTACATGACATGTCTGATAAGGGTCTAGTATCCAGAATATAAAAAAAAAAATCTTAACAGCTTCCCCAACCAAAAGACTAGCCAACTTAAAAATGGACAAAGGAATCGAGTAGACATTTCTAGACAAATGGCCAGCGAGCTTCTGAAAGGATGCTCAACATCATTCGTCATTAGGGAAGTGCAATCAAAACCACAATGAGATGCTACTTTACACCTACCAGGAAAGCTAAAAATGGAAAACAGTAAGTGTAGCCAAGGAGAAATCGGAGCCCTCGTATGTTGCTAGTGAGAGTGTAAAATGGTATAGCCGCTGTGGAAAACAGTTTTGTGGTTCTTCAAAAGCTTAAATACAGCATTACCATATGGTCCAGCAGTTCCTCTCCTGGGCAAATACCCAGAACAGATAGAGAAATGCTTGTATGTGAGTATTCATAGCAGCACTGTTCACAAAGCAGTGGAGGGTGGACATGTAGAAACAACCGAAATACCCATCAGTGGTTGAGTGGATAGACAAAATGTAGTTTATCTGTATAATGGACTATTTTTCAGCCACGAAAATGAGTGATACCTGCCACAATATGAATGACCTTTGGAATCGTGAAGCTAAGTGAGAGAAGCCAGTTCGTACTTCAAATTGATATTACTTAAGTAATTTTTAGTATTTAATCTGGAGATCGCCAGCTATGCATGTGTGTTCCTTGTATGGTTATATATTGACCCGCGTCTATTGCCAAATACCTGACTCGAAAGGAGTGAAGCGATCCCATCCTTCAGGCCATCTTTCCCTTCTAGCTTCAGGTCAAATTCACGGTAAAAATATATATAGACCAGAAAAATATATATACCAGGAAAAGGAATGGCAGTGCCAAAAATTCTGGTATCATCTTTCATCACATACGACAATTGAGCTTCTGTGATTTTATCTGCTCCTGATTCCATTCCAGAACAGTGAGTGCAGTGTTCTCCTGTTATGCTCTGTTATGCTCTGAACATGTCTGAAGCCAGGTAATATGTTCTATTCCATATCTGTGTACTTGTGTGGGTGTTGGGAGAGGGGCAGAGGAGAGAGGTTGGAATGTCTTCTCCCAATTACCTGCTTTTCACAGCAAGAATGAGCTACTTAAATATATTAAATTTTCCACCTCCCAGATTCATTTGTTAAGAATAACAAATGCAGGGGTTCTTGGGTGGCTCAACTCTTGGTTTTGGGTTCCGGTCATGATCTCAGAGTCCTGGGATCAAGCCCCACATTGGGCTCCCCACTCAGTGGGGAGTCTGCTAGTCTCCTTTTCCCTTTGTCCCTCTCCAGGTTTGTGCTCTCCCTCTATCTCTCTGAAATAATAAATATTAAAAAAAAAAAAAAAAGAATAACATATTCTCCTTGCCAAAGTGAACAGAGAGAGGAGAAATGGGTCAGTGGGATGGACATTTCACAATTCTGTATAAGAATTGGCCCTTTGTTTTTTTTTAAAAGAACAGAAATAAATAGACTGAAGCCAAAAGGTTTGGATAATTATAATACTCCTTTGCTGTTTGTATAATCTAATACTCTTTTGCTGTTTGTATAATCTGTAAAGAACAGAAAGTTATTTCAGTTAGGGCCATGAACTCACAGCACATTTGTCCGTAGAGTGCTGCGGTTCTTGAATGGGAATGATACTCGAGAAGTACAGAGACCGTCTCCTATCCCACTCCTACCCAAGCTATTGGAAAGGCCTTTCTTGGGCACTGACATTTTATTTGTTTTTTACTTTTTTCATGAATTCCAGGATAGATAACATACAATGTTATATTAGTTTCAGGTGTGCAGTACAGTGATTCAACAATTCCATACATCTCCCAGGGACACTGACATTTTAAAAGTGTACCAAAGTATTAAAGTTCCTTATCACCCGCATTGTAGTGCATTTTGGACTGGACATTTTAAATACAGTTTATTTTATTTGTTTGTTTGTTTCTTTGTTTGTTGCCATAAGGTTCAGTGACATAAGGACTCAGGAGACTTGGGTCACGGTTGCAACTCTCTTGGGTAATTAGCAGCGTGACCTGGATGACCTCCATCCCCGAATCCCTGTACCCTCGTTTGTTCATCTGTGCAGTTACTTTTAAGGTTCCTATTTCTTCTAAAAAATCTGTGTATCTATTACGATACATGTATAGAAACTGACTGCAGTTTCAAGCTAAGTGGCTCCCATCAACAAAAATGTTCTGTGCACCTGCATATATGTCAGGCATTGCACCAAAAATGCTGGACAGACTAAGAAGAATAAGAAATGGCCTCTCATCTTTAGAGAAGGTTATAATCTAACGGGGAAGAAGGAACATAGAAGCCAGGAGTCACAAACTCGGATTTCACGGCAGCAAAGCGGGAACATAAATGAGTGAAACAGGTCAGATGGGGAGGTGGTCAACTGCATGGTATGGGGGGCTCTTATACACAGGGCAGCTGTATCTCAGTCCCTGCCCGTTTACCAGGTGGGAATGGTAACTCTAGGTTGCCACGAATTCCAAATTTCAAAAGAAACTAGAAGGCCAGCTTTTTATATGAAATCTGTTTTGTTTTGGTTTTTAAAGTCTTGTTGCCCCCCCGCCCAGTTCAGACATGTTCCATGAAGACAAAACATGTTTGCTGGCTACACGAGTTCTGTGGGGGTAACCAGTAGCGACTTCTGAATACACGGATAATTAGAATGTTATACATTCCATGATAGAAGCTGTCGTAGTTCACAAAGGATATAGAAAGTGATTAACTCTGCCCATAATGATTGCTAAAAAGGCTTTCTAATTACTTTCCAGTCACTTGTCCTAGTTTATAGCACTTTGGGGGTTTTCTTTGAGTCATTCATTCAACCTAGAGATCTGGGTGACGCTGAACAGGTCTCTCTTGTCTGCCAAGTAAATCCACGTTTGGCAAATTCCACAAGTGAACCTTTGGAATGTGTTTTGACAGTTTTACCCATTCAGGTTTGCTGCTGCTTCATCTCCTGGCTTTTACATTCTTTATTGAATGGTGAGAAAGGGATGTCCTTCTGCTCTGGTCTTTTTTCATAGAACAGAACATATTCATTCTCGTTTTTGAAAGCAGCTGTAATTAACATGGCGCCTTTTGTGTAACAAGTTCGGTTTGCACAGTACCTGCTCAATTCCAAATCATCGCTATTGGTGATACAGCAATCCACTGACTGATGTCCGAGGGCTCCGGGAGTAGTGTTTGTTAATTATCTCCAGCAAACCAGGTAACTAAAGGGAGGTTCCACTCCTGTGACTTGGATGAAAGTGCTGTTGATGATTTCTTTAATTGCTTAGTGATAGATTTGATCATCTTAAAGCAAAACAGAATACATATGCACCTGCTAAGGAGGTAATATTAAATCATAATTGCTAAAAATGAAGAAAGGTGGGCCGTGCATACTCTTTTGCTGTATGTCTTTTAAGAATGCTTAAGTTTACCTTCAGTTTATATGAATGTACAGTTTTCTGTAATAATGGCATCATCCAAGTGCTTGTAAATATTTTATACTACATAGTAAATTCAGATGTCCTCTGAGGCCCAGCAGGCTACTGTATGAAGCAGTCCACAGTTATAGACATGGGCAATCTAAAGAGTGTATGACTTGCTTAAAAGCATTCAAGTTTGAACTGTTTCTTGTTTTCTTTCTTTTTTTTTTTTTTAACATTGCCAAGGTGGTGGGGGTGGGGGTGGTGCCCCAGTGATGGGAATACGTCTTTGGTCCTGGTTTGGGCCTTATGCTCTAGTTTGTTTGCATACTGTATGGAGAAAAGAGGCATTAAGATTTTATAGAGTCATTGAGTTCTAATATTTTAGAGGAACAAGGGGCATTGAAGATTATCCAGTCTAAGACTGTCATTTTACATTTAAGGAAACTGAAGCCCAGAGAAAGGAAGTACTTTACCTAAATTAAAGCTCCAATGGTTACTTCTTATTTTCTTTTAAGTGGATCTTAAAAGCAGGGGGAATTGGGACACCCTTCTAGAGATGATATTTCCATCTTCTCCAGTATAATAACCATTAGCCACATGTAGTTACTGAGCACTTGAAATGTGACTAGTGCTAGAGAGGAGATGAATTTTAAATTTAATTTTAATATTTAAATAGCTCCATGTGGCTAGTGGGTACCATATTGGACAGAGAAGCTTAGGGATTACAATTTTCATCCCTAATTTATCAGTCTACCTTAAAGAAATATGCTGCTTCACATATAACTTAACAACCGGTCAACAGTATACTCCTGTTTGTCTACTCTCCATCCTTTGTGCTCTGGTTTTCATATATTTATTCTACATGTGTTGTTTTATTTTTACTTTATTTGGATCTGAGTTCTGTAGATCCAGATTTCCATCTACTTTCATTTCCCTTCAGCCTGAAGAATTTCCTTTAACCTTTCTTGTAGCTCAGTTCTTCTGGATGATTCTCCCAGCTTTAAATGATCTAAAATTATCTTTATTTAACCTTACTTTTAAAGGACATTCTTACTGAATACACAAGAGTAGGATGACTTTCGCCCCCACCCCACCCCCAGCCCTATGGGATGGTATTCCAGTGTCTTCTTGCATTGTTTTCTGATGAAAATTCAATCCTCATTCTTATCATCGCTACATGTTGTTTTTTTCCCCTCTGGCTGCTTTTAAGATTTTTTATTTATCTTTAGTTTTTAGGAATTTGACAATGATGTGACTAGGTGTGGTTGTCTTTGTATTTATCTTGCTCAGAGCTTGTTGAACTTCTTTGATCTGTGGATTGACTTTTTTAAAATAAAGTTTGAAAAGTTTTGGCTGTTACTTCTTCAAATATTCCTTCTATCCTATTGCTTGTCTCTCGGAATCTCTTCTTTTGGGAATCTAATTGTATGTATGTAAAAGCGCTGGTTATTATCTCACAGATTGTTGATGCTCTGTTCCTTTTTCTTTTTTTTTTTTTTTACCCCAAACTTTGTTTCCTCCTTTAGTTTTGATAATTTCTATTAATCTGTCTTAAGTTCAAGTACTCTTTCCTGTACAGTCAATGCTACTCTATTTGGTCCATCCAGCGAATTTGAAACCATCCAGGTTTCAGATGCTGTATTTTTTTTCATTCTCAAATTTCATTTGGTTCCTTTGTAGAGTTTCCATTTGTTTTCCTAAAAAAAAATCTCTTCACCTATTAGGCTTACCTTTTCCAAGAATTTCTTTAACACCATTATAATACTTGTCTAAAAATCTTTATCTGCTAACTCTAATAAATAAGCCTTCTGTTGGTCTACTTACATAGGCTGTGTTTTCACTTTTCTCTTCCTCCCTCCTTCTTTTGCATGCCTTGAAATGGGTATAGCATTCCAGACATAGTATGAAAAAGGACAGTAGAGTCTAAATTTATTTTTCTCTGAAAGCATTTTATTTTATCTTATATTTGATCAATGGATTGATCAGATTCTTTCCAAAATTAAGTGGCGTCGGTGTTAAGCTGGATCTCTAATTAGATTGGATTTATCTGAGATGAGGGCACCGCCCCATCTGTACGTAGGCTCCCTTTTTTTTTCTTTTCCTTTTTCTTTTTTTTCTTCTTCTTTTTTTTTTTTTTTAAATCTTACCAGTATTCGATCTGGGAGTGGGTCTGCAGTTGTCAACATTTTGGGTTCATATTTGGGCTTAGCTCCTGATAGTATCTCAAGGATACAGACACCACAAGAATATGTAGAAATACGTGCTTTCTCTTTTTACTAATGAGCCCCTCCTCCACTGCCTCTTGCTTGACAAATTTGGAGACTTGAGGAGAATTACCAAACCAAGCCATTTGTTTTTTGTTTCAAGCTCATCCACATTTCATTCTGTCCTGCACTCCTACTTTTCCATAAAGTGTCTGAAGGATTTCATCCCTGAGAAGCTTCTCTGCGGCAGTCCTGTGCTTAACTCGGGCACTCATCCCAGTCTCTGCTCACATATGAGGGGCTTGTTCCTCTCTAGGATCTGTCAGAGCTTCCTTGCAGACACTGGACTTCCCACACAACAATGGTAATTACTTTGTCTGGATTTTTCTTGTTTCTGTGAGAGTCATTTACATCTTCCTGCATCCTAACTGGAAGTAGAAGTTCCTCACGTGTCTTAAATTATCAAATAAGCAAAGATGGTAAAGGAAATGTCTTTTCCATTCCCTTACTGTTCCAGGCATCGGGAATTCAAAAGACTCTTCATGTCTAAGTAACATCGATACTGTGGATAACCTACCCCACTCAGGGCATGATGCCAGTTTGTGTCTAAGAAGTGTGCTAAATGCCAATGAATGGCTGACCCGAGCACCCCATGAGCTACTTCCTCCTGGGAAAGCTGTGTGTGACTTCCTTTGCTTTCCCAAAGCAATACTTTTATTAATTTGGTGACCAGAAGTTCGAAAGTCAGGTCCAAAATCCAGTACCCCGTGTTACTAGGAAATAATCACTTTGTGTTTTTCAATTGTGTTTGCTCGTGTCCTACAGCATACATATGAAAGCACATGCTTCAAAAAATAGCTCTTTGAAGGTATTTCTATGCAATCCCGCACCTCAGTGAAGTCCCTATATGGACGATAGCTGGATAATTATGAACCTTTTACCTGTTTCTAAAATTGCTAAGGAAATTTTGAGCATCAGAAAATAACCTTACCTTATCTTAGTTCTTTAAAGAAGGTGTGACTAGATATTGCACCTTAAAATAATTTGCTGGAAATCACATCCTTAACTAAGTTTGCAACAAGAAAATTAAATGGAAGTGTGATGAAAAATAATCAATTATTTTCTGGTCAGTGCACTGTTTATAGCATAATGGCTTTAAAATTTTTTTAATATTTTTGAATTTATCAGTGGAACATTTTCTGCTTAATTATATTTGAGGCTCCTTCTCTTTCAGTCATGTTTATATTATAACATGATATGAGCCACAGTCAGTTCTCTCCAAAACACAAGTCCAATAAATATTTGTTAAAGTTCCTTGATGTCAGTCTTATGATGGTTCAAGTGGCATTATTATTTTGAATAAAGAGCAATGATGCTTTATTTTGAATAAAGAGCAATAATGCTTTCCGTGGTACAGGCGCCTCAAGTTAAGTCTTATCTTTTGTGATGCCAGGCCAGTCCTTCAGGAAGTATCTTGCTAGATTTGTAGTTTCCTGCTTCTCTCTTCCTTGATGAGGCAGGCAAGCGTAGAGTGCCTGGTGTATATCTCCCAACCAACCCCAAATATCTTGAAAAGGAGAGGAAATGTTAGCCAAAATGCATTCTGCAGTCTGTAACCCCCCAAAAAGGGCCATAGACCAAGGATATGATTCATTCTGGATAATGTGAAAACAAAATCTCAGTGAGTTTGAGTGCCGTGCTCCCAGGATAATTCCCAGGACCCCTGTGGGAAGGATAGAAGAAGAAGAGCAGGAAGGAACTTTTCTTTCCAGGAATTCATTTGTCATGCTCATACTGACATGCGGAATTCCAGCACACGACATCGGTTTTGATTTTCTTTTATGCTTCCCATTGTTTCTTACTCTCCAGAAGATCCTCACAGTCAACGAATATAGCATTTATAAAATTTATGATTTCTCAAGTTCTCTCAGTGGAGGCAACATGGTTATTTCCCATTCTAAAAGCACCGTGAAAGATTAAAGAACTGAAAACTATAGACTGGGAATATCGGATCCATACTGGTTTAGGCCTACGAGCTCGTGTTCTTTCTTTATTGGAGTTTGGTGAGTGCTTACATCTTCAAGAAAAGTAAACCTAACAGTGTTACTATTTTTTTTAATAAGATGATCCCTAAATGTCTAATACTAATCTAACCAAGGGTAGTCTGTTTTAAAAATAATCCTTTCCAATTTTGTCTTGTTTTGTTTTGATTGGAGTAGGGGAACACATAATGAAAAAACCATACATAACTTTTGATATGTATGCATAACTTGTTTGCATGAATTTTTCCGTTCATTCTATAAGTGTAAACATTTCTGATACGCTTGGCCTGGACTTTGCTTTACTGGGGCATTAAAATTGAAGGTAGCAAGTAAGAAATGAAAAAAATAATTCTGTTCCAACAAATGGATGGTATCTCTGTATTAAGACCAAGGTGTGTGCACTCTTGCCAATATCTCTTCTCTTGCCAGATGGGTTAGGATTTCGGATGCTGAGATATTTCCCAGGAGATCGAGGGAGTGATTTAATACTCCTGGATAGGGTTGAGTTCTTTACGGCTTGTTCTATTGATTCCTCCAGTAGCAGACTATGGATCCATTCAGAATAGCTTTTCCCCTAGCAAACCTGATAGAATTGCGGATCTGTTAGCTGCATTCCAGTGTCGACTTCTCCACTGCCACACTTGATATGCTTTGAGAGCAAGGGTAGATCATAAACCTCTCATACACTTCATATACTCCTTTCGTGTACTTTATTTCTATCTCTCATTGCTTCCTTCCACAAACACTGGAAACACTATGCTGGTGACAGGCACAGTGATGATGACCTATTTTCTGTTTGTTTAAAATTATTTATCAGAATGCCATTAATCTTGATAGGAGAAAATATATAAGTAGCATTTTGCTGAAGTAACTGAAGTATTGATAGTGGCTCTAGATAGTTGAGATTTTGAGTTAAAATGAATTAAGATTGCTTAATTATGTTGCTTAAAGGAAGTCAGTGTCATACTTAATAAGATGACAAAATTGAATATTGCATCATCTACAGAAAAGAAAAATAACAGCTCTCATTGGTTTTTCCTTCTTCATTATTGGTTTCATCTTCTGCATTTATGGTGCCTCTACTGGGAGCCACATAGCTTACTCAATGTACCTTAAAGATATATTGAATAGAATTAATAAGAAGCTAACATCTGTCTGAAAGGAGATACTATACTAGGAAGGTACTTCACTGGAAAGAATTTTCAGAGTTAGTATAGGTATCAAAAAACATTGATACTGTTGCATTTAAGCATTTTTTATTACTTGGATTTTTTATCATGAAAGGAATAGACAGTCCTTTTTCTATTGTGCCATGAAAGACAAACTCTAAGGTAGCATTTGCCCTTTGGCTGCCGAATCTTCATGATTAGCACAAAAGTTCCTAAGCACAAGGGCTTGGTCTTCTTTAGGGGCCATGTCCCCAGCATCTACACCAACCACAGAGTAGGAACTCTTTGATTTTTCACTAAGTGCGTTGGTTCCCATGTATTATGCAATTACATGCATTTGTATGATATCCTATAGCTTTCAAAACATTTTTACTTAGGTTACTTTCATTTGTCTATAACCACAGTTTTGTGAGGAAGGTAGGACAGGTATTTTATCTTGGTAATACCCAGTTCCAGTGGGTTGTGGCGGACCTAGGATGGGAGGGGGCTCAGGTCATAACAGTCCACTGGTTCTCTGTATCGATCATCATCATTCAGTAAATGCTTATTATTGCTACAGGCCAGTCACCGTGTTAAGTATTCTAACTGAATTATTTAACCTTTACCTCAGTGCCTTGACATAGTATGATCTTCTTTCTATCATAGAGGCGAAAAACTAAGGCACAATGAAGTTAGGTAACATGCAGGGTCCCACAGCCATTAAGCATCGGTGCTGGGGATTAGGGGCTCACACAGTGTGAGTTCCCAGCCTAAACTCACCGTGTGGCCTTCCCACAGTTTTTAGGATATCCCTCTAAAAAGTTTGTTAGTACACATACATGAGCCCAATAACTGCTGTGGTGATTTCCTAATGACTTTATGAAATTATTTGCTACCATTGAAATAGATGCTTGTTGAGTGTTTCGCTACAAGGATAAGCCAGAGATAACTGTTGGTATAGGTTGTGGGTAAAGAGACAATGCAAAAGAAAAAAAAAGAAAAAGAAATGTGGAAATGCGATAGGTTGCCAGCATTATAGGTGAGTCGGATTGGTCTCCTTTTCTAATTGAAATAGGTACCTCCCAGGTGATGGAGACTGAGTCTGGGAAAAAAAAAAAAAAAGTATTCAAGGCAGCTGCATATTTGTCAGGTTAGGACATACCTACAGTCTCGTAAAAGGAGGAGAACCGATCCGTGCCAGCCAAGTGGGATGATCACGGCAGAGGAAAACCTTGTCAGAACTCAGCGTGTGCTTTTTAATGACTGTTCTAACCTGCCTATTCCTGTATAAATGGAAGTTCTGTCTGAAGCTTGAGCTCTCCCCAATCGAGTGTGAAGTCAGCCTCAAGTGTCCCAACTCAAATATCCACGGCAGCTGAGAACACACTAGGGGAGCCCTTGCTCCAATCCCAGAGAGAGTTCCACTGGCAATAAGGCACAGGAGTTGAGAGTTCAAGGACTATGTATGTAGGACAAGTACTTTAAAATCAAAATTGTTCTAACTGGAGTTTCGCTTGCATATGCAAAGCAATGCAGTAATGAAGTGGGGGAGGTCTAGTAGACTCATTAACAGTAGTTGTAACCCACAGACCCAGAGACTAGATTCCATGATGATAAGATAATAGGAAGGCCTGTGCTCTCCATCTTGGTGGATAAGAAATAGGCCGAGGTGGCCTTGGGCAAGTCCTATCATGTCTCCATCATCACTGCCTTGTTGGTCATGTTCTAGAGACTGAACTGTAAATCCCAGTTAAATCATACCTAAGATACATAGGTAAACGTCTCCAATACTTCTTAAACATTTTCCAAGTATATGAGACGCGTGCCCGATACATAACCTACACTTGTTGAACATGAACTCTGCACCCACTGCCATTGTGGTACTCCTGAAGGCTACACCCAAAGTCACCTTTCCTCACTCATATTTCCTTTTCCACAGAGCAAATTGGCCAGGAGATGTTGGAAAACCTCAGTCACGACAGAGAAAAGATACAGCGCGCACGTGAACGAGTAAGTAGAAGCGATACAGTTTTCTTCATAAATTCAGTAAACAAGAAGACATAAAACAAAAGGCCTTCAGCACATGCATACACAGTAGCAAACACATAAATAAAAGTGTATAAAAATGGCAACGGTATATGAGGGATGTTGGAGATGGGGACAAGAAACAAAAGAGCGTGGAATCGAGAAAGAATAAGCTGACTCTTTCTTTCCTCACCCCAGCGTGCCCCCAGGTAGATATTTTATTTAGCTCTGTAACTGAGAAGGTCATGAGGGAGATTTTGGAGTTTGTCAAGTCTTTCAGAGTGAAAGCTGTGAAGATAATGATGTCTCCTCCTCCTTCAGTTTATTTCCTTTCCGTTCGTATTTCTAGGACTTCACACCTTCACAATTGAATTTTAATTACGAGATGTATATTCAACTTTGTCAGCCTGCGAGGTATTTGCTTTTATAGCCAGTTCAGGTATCCAGTTTAATGCTCCTGGGATTACCTATCACATGTAGTTTTCTAAATCTAAGAATTTTTCAAAGATTTTATAGCTATCAAGATGTATTTTAGTCTACTTAAGTATTTATTGCTAATTGGATTTTCATCCATGAAAAAAATTTTACTGATTCTCAAGTACACTTTTCAGAGCGATCTAACTGCATGACATCTTGTTTTATTTTGTTGTAATGCTACTTTTCTGCTCCTAGCTTCGGGAAACAGATGCTAACTTGGGGAAAAGCTCCAGGGTTCTGACGGGGATGTTGCGAAGGTAAGAACAAGGTAGGGACCTATCTTCCTCTCTCTCCCTTTTTTTGAAATGATGTTTTTCTTTTAGTTGCAACGGGGCATTTTCCAGCCATGCGAGCCTCTGCTCTTAGTACCCTGTGTCAAGACCCTTTTGAAATGACAGAGCACTGATACTAACTCTTGTTTGGACAGGAACACATACTGAGTAACTTGATTAGAGAGAAGGATTGAGCTAGGGGGGGTTACCTCAAGCTATGGAAAAAATTAGGGTTAGACATGAAGTATTTTTTCATAGCCCGAGGAAGTCCCCATGGCAGGAGCACACTGATTTTATTTTCTATGTTGATAGCCTCCTTCTTCTAGAAGGAATGCGGGCCTGCCAGTATCAGGAGCACACTCGGTATTAGCTGTGTTTTCTCTCTGTTGCCTTGTTTTCATTTCTTTCAGAGATGCTATTTGGGGGAACTCTTTTGATTTTACATATATTTAAAGATAATTTTTAAAATTTAGAGATTATCTGAATAATCTGAATTCCCATGTGTGAGCAAACAAATGTTAATGTTTTATATTTGTCACTAATCGTTGACTGATGGAAAATATTGGGGAGAGTGAAAATCAATGAATGAGTGGGTAATATTCCGTGTTGTATATTTTTCGGGGGGAAGTGAAAGTGTTTTCACTGTTCTGATAATTAGAGCCATTTTTTACGTGTATATATATATATTCCACATGGCATTTTCTTACATTTGGAATCTACCAAATAAGATTATCATTTAGCATAACCTTCACTTTGGGACTGTAGCTGGAAATGTGAATGAGGAATGGTGAGAATCGCCTCTAGGATGCCTTCGTTGGGGTTTTAAAAAGAGAAATCCTTTGGAGTTGATACTATGGGGACAACTGTTTTAGAGTAAGCAAAGTCGTCTCTGATCACGCATCTGTATGTAATAATTTGCTAGAAGTGTGTTTGCCGTGTTGGCGATGGGCGCACAAGAACCAATCAAAGGTGTGGTGGCTTGGTCTCCATCAGGCTGATCAGTAGCGAGCCTGAAGTTCCCAGGACACTTCCAACCAACACGGACCTAACTCTCCCACGTCCCCGCTTTTCCTGCAGGCACAGCCCCGATTCAGAACCATAAGCCACCAGATTCTCTGCTTAAGAGTAATATGTAAATGACCTAGAAAAACTCAAAATCCACAGAGAAGTGGCAATTGAAAGGAATGCTTCAGTGCCTATAGACAATAAAAAAGAAAAAAAAAGGAAAAAAGTCCTCTATTGCTTCCCTGGGAGGGCCCCTGCGATGTGAGCTGTAACGAATATTCTGCATATGTCTCCATTTTGTCAAATCTCATTAAAGAGTCCTCTTGCTTTATGTCAATTGAGCTGTCCAGAAATCATTCATCATTTTTAGTGTAAAAAAAAATCATGCGGTTATTTAAATAATATCATATTAATGTTAAAGTTCAGCTGTCATTTAAGGGTACGGCTTAATCAGATGTAGCATTTAGGAAAAATAGTTTATTCGGGCTCTACGTGGCTTTCAGGTTGGCAGATTCAAATAAGGATTTATGAGTTTGTAAACCAATGTATTTCTGTCCATGTTTCTGCTTGATGTACCTCACCCTTTTGTGCAAGACACTGCAGACAGTTATTTCAACAAATAAAGCATCTCCTCATATTGTGTTTGAATAAATTTGCAAGTCATTTAGAGAGGGCGAAGCACAAACACTTCTGCAACCTTTGACTAGGCTCTCTGTAGGACAATTAGACTAACGCACCTGTTTCATAAGCCTATGGAGGGAAGTTACTCTGCGAAATCTACTTAGGGTCCTCTTTGTAGGCCAGCTCAATCGCACTGACGCATCTCCTTTTGGGATCTGTCTAGGGTATGAACAGAAATAAAAATCCCCAGGTGGACCTCACCTTGCTATGGTGAGCCAAGGAAACCCTTAGCCGCACCCCCCCGACCCCGTGCATATTGATGACTCTCTTTTTTGTAAGACTCAGCTGGGATCATGGTATCAGCCAAGGTATCCAGATACTCTTCATCAGTGCTGTAACCGAACTGAGTCTCTGGGGAACCAAATGCAGGTGGTGGTTCTGTTCCATTTTAATTACTATCCTACATGGTGGTCAATTAAGTTTGGACTTGGGAAGAGGTAAAAATATTTTATCAACTTCTTCACTTCATTGTTTTTATTATTCCCTGGGAAACCAGTCTCTAGAGAAATGGAGCCAGCTTTTGTGTACCAAAGTCTTTAACTGAATGTTCTGATTTTGCTTCCTCTCTTACATCCCTCCCGTCCACGTGGGACTCCCTTCCAGCACCAGGGAGACTTTCTTTCCGAGACAGAGATCGCATTCTCTTTCCGAAACCGCGTAGCTACATTGCGTGTCAGTAGATGCTTCTGATTTAAGTAAAGGTATGATATCAAACCACATGCCCGTCTGTCACCTTCACACCTGTAAAAGAAATTAACGTTCTCTTTGTGCGGTATAGGCGTTTACCTCCATACAACGTAAGGTTCTTGATTCTCATATGATAGATTCTATATGACTGGGAATATTCTACAATATACTAACCCGTGGACTTAATCTATTTAAAAGAAAGATTGCTGATTATTTTTATTTTTTTAAGTTTAGATCGTTTTAAATTTTGTGTATTGAAGGGAAATGTCGTGCCGAGGCCCCTCATTTGGGTCATTTTATTTGTTTCCTTAGTCTTTTGGGAAGACAGGTGAAACTAATGGCCTATCAGTGCCAAGGTCTGTATACTATCTGTAAGACTGACCAAAAAGCAGATAGGGAAGTAAAAATGAGTAAGTGGCAGCCACCACCATTCATGCTTTTTATTACTTTTTTCTTTTTATTACTTTCACATGAGATAAAAATATATATATATTTATTTATTTATTTATTTATTTCTTCCTCCCCTCCTCCCTCCTTCCTTCCTTTCTTTTTTCTGCGATTCACTTCCTTGGTAATTATTTAATGCCTGTGTACAAAGCCTTAGGAAATCCTCAAATGAGACCATTTTAATCCTTGCCTTCACTCTGCCAGAGAATATTGACTTGGGAAGTACTGAGGGAGAGGCACCTGGGTGGCTCAGTCAGCTAAGCTTCCAACTCTTGATTTCAGCTCAGGCCATGATCTCAGGGTCATTCAGATAGAGCCCCGAGTCAGGCGCCATGCCAGGTGTGGAACCTGCTTAAGATTCTCCTTCTCCCTCACTCTCTGCCCCTCCCCCACTTATGTGCTCTCTCTAAAAAAATTAAAAGGAAAGAAAAGAAAAAAGTCCTCGGGGAATTCCTAAAATTAACGTAATTCTCAAGGAAGGTCTTGAGGATTCTGCAACTCCTATGAATGCTTACTGGTCATTAAAAAGGATGCTAAGAAAACAACCAACAGAAAATATCATTCAAATAGCTGTAAAACCAATACAATTCAAAAGTTTAGAGGTGCAGGAGATGATTTATCAAATCATAAACAAGTTTTGAAAGGAGCTAAACATGCAAAAAGTATTGAGACCCATCTAGTTTAATGAGGTAGCCACTGATTCAACCAAAATAAATAAATTATTCTTCACATAACTACACTGTATTACCAAGAGGAAGAAAGCAAAGGAGAAAATTGGTCCATTCGAAATTATAACAGTGAAACTTGACATCAGAACACAGATATCGGTGATTTCCTGGAAAGTAATTTTTCTTCTGTCTTGACAGAAGATGGAGAACTAGCTAGGGACAAACTGCTCATTTCCTGACTCTGTAGACAGAGTTTGGAATAAAGTGCTATTCAGATAATAATGAAAATGGTCACGAAACAAATGGCCATTCATGTGGTGACTGGGGCCAAAGAAATGAATTTTTCATTGACTCTCACAAAATGTGATTATTAAAACTGCTTGTCTTAAAGCGTCACAAACAGTGCTGAGCGGCTCACATGTTGCCTTTCGTGCATTTGCGTGTCTGTGCGTGTTTGTGTGTTTATTATTTCCTGTACAGCTGACTGGGAAGTCTTATTAGAGCAAACAGAGCTGGCGGTCGGGGAAAATGAAGATAGAACTTTGCAAGATTTTCAGTCAGAAAACAAAAGAGCTCGTGATTCTTTTATTTTCCCTTTGCCTCTGAAGAGTGAATAATTGATCAGTAATCATATATTTGTTTCTAAACGTAGCTGAACTATTTCTTGCAAGTATAATAGTTATGATTTGAGATCTCCTTTGATGTAAATTTGGAGGACACATTACAAAATTTATGTTGGCTCATCAACTGCATGTTATTTGCTGGCAAAAGGCTTACAAAAAGAAACAGCATATGTCGTATTTTTTTAAACATCTTTTTCTACAGGATTACCTTAATATCAAATAATTTACTCTCTCCCACACAGAACCTTTATGTGCCCCTGCTGTGTTAAATTTTTTTCTAATTAAAAAAAAAAAATCAGAATGTTTCCTTCAAAAAGCAAATTCTTGTTTATCCTTCCAGCGTGCACGTAATAACTTGTTTAAGCAGGAGCTGGTGAGCAGCCTTTTGTAACCCATCTGTAAGATAAACAAGCCAGATAGTATTAAAGTCAGCTGGGGCCTAGCCAGCACTATTCATACGTTCTTATTTAATACTTGTATTCTTATAAGAGCTACCTCTGAGTCAGTCTGGGGAATAATTGCCACCTATCATTGCTATCACATTTTACCTTTTAAACATGGTTTTGTTGCTTTGGTAGAATGACAGGTAAAACATCTGGAAAATTTTAATGTACTGTCAAAATGATTCGTGAGGGTAAGTGTACCAGAAATAGTAATACAAGACCAATGTAAGCATTGGAAATACACATTTTTTTAGTAAACAAACTTATTCTTAAAGAAATAGCCTACAACTCAGTGTTTTGTTTTGTTTTGTTTTTCTAATCTTCTTTGAAAATTCATGCTCCTGCCCCACTCCTTTTTGCTCAGGAAACATTTTGTTGTATTTTAACTTTTCTTATTACAATATCTAAAAATTCAACAGTAGAGAGTTTCCAGGACTCGTAAGAAGGATGTCCTTGAGAATTTACTCAATTTTTTTGCACTGAAAAGTATGTCTTCCTTTGCAGTCTCTTAACATTTACATTTTCTCTTTTCTTGCTTTGCTGCTTTTCTCTGTTTATCCATTATTCCTCTTTTTTGGCCTGTTTTTGCAAGTGTTGAACATGAACTCTGACCTTAAATTAATATAACAAAATCCTAACCTCCAAAATATTCTTCAACTTTTAATCAAGTGTGTATTCATTCAAGAATAAAATGTTTGGGAGCCTGGGTGGCTCAGTTGGTTAAGCATCTACCTTTGGCTCAGGTCATGAACCCAGAGTCTTGGGATGGAGTCCCTCATCAGGCTCCCTGCTCAGTGGGGAGCCTGTTTCTCCTCCCCCTCCCCTTGCTTGCATACTCCCTCATGCCCTCTCTCTCTCTGACAAATAAAGAAATAATATCTCAAAAAAAAAAAAAAAAGAAAAGAAAAGAAAGAATATCTCTTTTAAAAAAAGAATAAAATGATTGAATTTGCTGCAGATTCTTTAGACTTAACAGATTGAGGATCTGAGATTAGAGGAATGCTACAAAGAGAATTTTTTTAAAAATAATCTTGGTCCTTTTTAGGTAAGTTCATTACCATCCACTTGACTCATTGCCTTTGTCCAAACTAAATAATGGCATTGGATTTCTTTATATGTGTCTCCCTTTGACACCAGTCTCGTAGCTCCTGTGTCAGACATTTAAACACAGCATCTGAAGTTATCCGTCAGTGACAACTCTACCAGCTGCCTGTGTCTGACCCTAACCATACTTTGCCCACACTATCCAATTCAGTCTTTAAGAACCCTGTGGTGGAAGCATCATATCGCCATTTTCCAGATGAGAATACTTATGCTTAGTAAAGTAAACCCTCCATTGTCACATACACAGAAAGGCACAGCATTAGGATGAGAACTTAACTCGTTCTTTTGAACGCGTTGCACCAAAAGGTTCCAAGAGCCAATTTTCACTAATGCTGAGATGGAAAGAGTATGATCTGATGAGTTTTCGTTATACAGATAGTTACTGTCATAGGCTCTCTGTGTTATAATTCTGTTTCTTCTGTGAAATAATTGTGGTAGCAAACCATCTCCCTTAGAAGTCGGTTGTTACTGCAAATGGAAAAATACATAGTTGGTAAGAAACCTTGGCAGACCTGTGTCAGTCGTCCCACCTTCTCCCCCTCCCCCATATTTTACTGTTCTCGGAAATTCAGAATTTTAAGGTCTATTATTCTTCACTCCACTGTGTCTTTTATTAACAAAACATTGTTATGTATGCACTCACTGATACGTCCTAGGTGGCAGGCTCTAGTCTAAGCATTTATTACAGATTATTTTATTTCATCTTCATGACAACCCTAGAAGACAGAGATTATTACTCCCATTTTAAGAAATAAGCAACTGTGATTAGATGTCATTCAGCTGTACATAAGTGGTCTGCTTCCAACGTGTTTTTTCCTACTGTGCCTCACAGATAGTCAGGCAACCTTTCCGGATGAGCAGACAGTTCTAGAAAGCAGTGAATAAGCCTGACCAGTCCCACTAGCTAAGATGAGGCTGAAGGCCCTTGGTCTGGTCTTTGTAGAACAGAAGCTGTTGTGCACCAATGGCATCCAAGGGGGTGTGTCTTTAAGTTCTTTAAGATTTATTTTTGACCATAGACTGTGGGGCATTAACCAGACATTGTGCAAAGAGAAACTATAATCTCCCTTACCTCCAGTATTCTGCAAGTTTCGTTGTGAGGAAATTTATTTTTATATCTACCCTTATGGCACTGGGGCCTTTTTCTCACTGGAAAAAGCAATCCCAGTTTCGTTTAATTATTCAAAATGAAATTCCTGCCTATGTGTCAAGAGGCTTATGACTCTGTGAATAAGAGCCCCCCCCGGCTCTGCCACTTTCTAGCTATTTTGGCAGGTAACCCAGTCCCTATACCTCAGTTTTCCCATCTATAAAACAGGGAAGACAGTAGTCCCTATCTTGCCAATTGTTATGAGGGTCATGTGAGTCAATACATGTAAAGTACACACAACAGTGTCTGTTACATAGCATAGTTTCAATAAATACTAAAAGGTTGATTATTATCATTGCTTTAAAAAAAAAAAAAAAAAGGCCTGGGGGTAAAGACAGAAATCAAAATGTTAATTAATAGTTATTTTAGGTTGATGAATTTCACATGGATCTGTTTAAATTCTTTTTTTCCACTGCCAGATTTTCCCAGTTATTTTTATAAAATAAAAAAATCAGTAACAATAAAAATAAAAATAAGCCTGTTTCAGTACTGGTGCCACCACCCTCCATCCCCACTTTGTGACCCTGCCTCAGCAGTGCTGCTTGGACTGCCTCAGAGTGCTCAGAATACTGCCCAGAGCAGACGGTTCCTCCAAACTCAGTCCTTCCCAGATGACAGTTCACCCCTGTCTTTGGACTATTGAGAGAGGGAAGCCTCTTGGTCCGTCTCACCGCCTCTTCTCCTCTTAGGTTCTTCTAACTGCTGTTGGCCAGTTTACCTTGCAGAGTGCAAAACTAGCCCCGTGTCCTCCGGTGGTTCCCCGCTGCTTGCTGACACATGTCCTCCCTAATCTAAGCACTAAGGTCTTTCAGTGAACATTCCACCTTCCTTTGCTCCTACTCCCAAGTTGGATGGACCCATGGACCTACTGAAGTCCACTACCTCCCATCTCGGAAGCTAGCCCGAGTCCTTTACGAGTCCTCCACCTCTGTTTCTTCTGTTACCTCCTCCTGAATATCCTCCTCCTCTCGCCTATTATAGTCAGGAATCTTCTGGATG
The DNA here is from genome assembly GCF_030435805.1 of Mustela lutreola. Lineage (NCBI taxonomy): Eukaryota > Metazoa > Chordata > Mammalia > Carnivora > Mustelidae > Mustela > Mustela lutreola. The sequence goes on along the minus strand of NC_081293.1, from coordinate 17,399,130 downwards.
AAAGTGACAGGAACCAGATCGAACCAGCTGTAAGCCACAAAAAGGAAATCTATTGCTGCGTGTAAATAGGTAGCTCCAGGGTGGAAGCAACTGCCAACACAATGGTGTTCTAACAGCAGCATCGGGACGGGGTCGCGCTTTCTCTGTCTCCCAACCCAGCTCATTTGCACGTGGGTTTCTCCTTGTGGAGGCAGTTTTTGCCAGTTCTCTGGACACCCACTGAACATAACCATTTTCCCCCCAATAGTTCCAGTAGAAGTCATAGCATGGAATTTTACTGGTTTGGCTCTGGTTGGGTAAAAATCCCATTAATCCATGATTGGTCATTTTAGACCTGGAACCTCACACAGGGGGTGGACATTCAGCCTGAGATTAGACAAAGCATAGTTTCCTAAGAAAAATCCAGGAGCTTTTACTGGAAAGGGGATTAGATACTGTAAGCAAAAACAACAGACAGTATCTTCAGAATGTTCTAGATAAACTTTTATCTGTACTCTGCATCTCACCTGGAATACCACTCTGTCTGTCAAAGCTTTATCAGTTTCTCAGCTAGAAATGATCTGTCTTGGCCCTGATTCTTCACAGTAGTTTGTAACTCCTACAAGGCATGAATATCTCCTGCTTCTCCTTGTGTCTGTTGCTGTAATATGCTCACCCATCATAACTTTCTTCTAGACCTTTGTTGCCCCACCTCATCCCTCAGAGGATTTGATATAGCTCCCCACTACATTGTGTAACCCACTGAAACAAACAGGGGAGGAAATCCCAGTGTAAGAGTCAGACAGGACCAGGGAATCTCTCTACTACTACCAAAGCGTAGACTTTGGACAGACTCATGTACAGATATCCAGACAGGTGGAGAATGTCCTATCTGAAGGCAAAGCAGAAACACAATCAGAGAATTCAGTTTTATAAGGTGAAAGTAACCTTTCGTTGAGGTCAAGCAGAGACTTTCACGCCGCTAAGACGGTCCCTAGAAGGAATGGTTTTGGGAAGATGGTGACAGCTCCCAGGCACATCCCCGCCTGGAAGGGAATGAGGTATGTCTGTGTATCCGGTTCTGCTCAGGGTCCTCAGGTCTGGACTGTAAGCTCCTCGCTGTCAGGAACCTCGTCGCATTTAGACCAGGGTCAGGTTACCCTGGCGTAGGCCTGATCAGTGAATAATCCTTGGGAGAATGACCAAGAATAGTTTCACAGTGGCCGTGTAGGTTCATGTGGGTATAATTGAGTTGAAACCCTGCAGGTTTTTATCTATTGGACTTTGGCAACAATGTAAACATGCTCATTGAAAGAGGAAAAAATAAGGAACGTCACAATAACAGAATATTCCTGTCCATTATTTAATCACAATAGAAAAGCATCTTATATTTTCCTTGGTTGTGAGTCACAATTTGACCTAATTCTTGAATTACTTCTCTTTTTATGATTTTTTCCTTTCTTCCCCAGGATACATGCCATTCTTTAGCGCAATGTGGAATATGAGGGCTGCACTTCACCTTCACCATCAATGCCTCCTTTGAACGCAGCCTTGAGCTGTTAACTCGAAGCAAGGAGCCCTAGGCCTTCCTTATAAACAAGTAATGGAGCCCTCGGCCCCCCTTGTAAATGGCTATTTATTAACATATACCATCACCAAACAACATTTTACAATTCCAGGCCCCCATACCATCACACCACTGTCTGCTCCATTGTGAGCTGAGGGAGACCTTCGGCCATCTGTTTCATTAAATGCCAGAGGCAGTGAACAATATCTCAACTTCATAAAGCAAGCGTCAGGGCTTCTCTCTTCACAAACCTCCCCCTTCGGCTGCTGCCACCGCCGCCGCCACCACCACCACCACCACCACCATATTTTTTTGTTTGAACGCTCACATTGTAAATTAGTGTATTCACACATCAATTTTAAAAGGCTCGCTGTGTTGTAAGATAGGACAAAGCGAGCTCAGTTAACAGCTCAGGCACAGTGCAGGTGGTCGAGCTAGCTGCTACCCAGATCAAAAGTCAAACAACTGTGAGTCTTCTTTTGAAAGTGCAGTTAGGGAGACAAGGCAAGGCTTATCTGCACAAACAAGAACGAGTTATAGATATACATCACAAATGCAGGAGGACAAAAAGGGGTTTCATAATCTTGCAGGATAAGAAAACCTTCCAATGCTGACAATTCTGCGGGCATCTCTGGAATATGTAGCTTGTTGTTCTCTCTCTCTCTCTCTCTCTCTCTCTCTCCCCCTCCCTCCCCTGCCTCTTTTTTTTTTTTTTTTTTTTTTTTTTTTTTTTTTTTTTTCGTTTTCTTTCTTTTTTTTTTTTTTGGTAAAATTAGTCTTTTATTGTGTGGTGATTGATAATTATTATTTATGCTTTGGTGCTGTTCCTAAAGTAGCTAACAATTTTTTTTAAGCCACCTTTGAGGCAGGAAATGGCTCCTTTTCATAGTTGCATTTTATTTTTCAGCAGCATTTAAGGACAGACTCCTATTTATACCACACAAGCAGTTTTGTCTCTTGTAAACAAAGTAAGTGGCTGGGAATTGTGCTTTCCCAGAAATGTTTTCCAGGGAAGCCATAATAAGAAACAACTGTGTACATCTTGAGAGTTTTGTCATCTAGGTATTAAGAAAGAATTCTTTGCTTTCAAGGGGGGGGAAAGGAAAACAAGAAACACTGTGAAGAATTATATTCAATATCTGAAAGTATAATTAAAATATTTCTTAAACTGCCAAAGTTGGCCACCTTTGCTGGTATTAACTGAGGTTGTTTTTATTCTTTATTTTAAATCGTCTCTAACATTTCTGGACAAGATAGAACTGAAATGAGAGGGAACATCATCATTTTTTTTTTAAATGTCAGTGCCCTATTTAAAAAACTAGTGACTTCTTTGCAAAGTTATGTAGAGAACCTTGGAACTTAAGTATGAATATCAGTGGAGAAAGTGAGAGAATGATAAATTTTACCAAAAATTTACAAAGAGTTTTGAGGAGGCTTAGAACTGATGAAAAGAACAACACTCTAATCTCCTATAAAATTACGGTTTACCTAGGAAAAAAAGAGACTGAGCTTTCCACTTCTGATACCTTAATGATTTTATGTATGAAGAAGAAAAAGCTATCAGCTTTTTAATTACCAAAAACAGTTAAAGGTGTCTGAATCAGGGCCCCAGAGCAGTTGCCCCTATCCTGAAGTGGGCTTCCCAGAGTCTCTGAACCACTAGAATTTTCTGAAAATGTTTAGATGTGTGTGCATATGTATCTTTCTGGGATTTTCCACAAAATTTTCGAAAACCCACAACCAACTCCAAAGAATTGAGAAATGGGACATGATTATAGAACTGCTTACGATTCCCTTACCAAATGCCACTTAATTACTTCATTATTCGCGCATATTTGCAATGTGTTGACCTACAAGAAACACTTATTTTGAAGTTTCTGCAAAATTTAACAAAAACTTTGCAAGGTATCTTTCCCAGGGAAATCAGATCATGTATCAAAAACATATCCTGGGGGCACCTGGGTGGCTCAGTGGGTTAAAGCCTCTGCCTTCGGCTCGGGTCATGGTCCCAGGGTCCTGGGATTGAGCCCCGCATCGGGCTCCCTGCTCCGCGGGGTGTGTGCTTCCTCCTCTCTCTCCCTCTGCCTGTCTCTCTGCCTACTTGTGATCTCTCTGTCAAATAAATAAATTTTAAAAAATACATATATCCTGAAAGACAGTCACAGCAAATTAAAATTTATATAGGATCTTGGGATTTGTAAGGCCCATTCATGTACATTGTTTCATTTAATATCATCTTGAAAAGAACTCTGGATTGGTGTTGCCACTATTATCCTTATGTTATAGATCATCAAGACCTGCCGTAGCTGAGTCTTGCCCAAGGTCATTCCACCCAGATGGGACAGAACTTGGCCCAGTATCCTGGTTTTAGCCATAGAAGCCATATTCTTAGCAGTAACAGCAATAGCAACATCTTCAAAAGCAACTATTTAATGTTTATTCTGTAAAGGCAATGTGTTAGGATTGGAGATTCAACAAACTCGGAACTCTACTGCCAGGTGGTTCAATATCTTTAAGAAACAACAATACATAGTAACTTGTGCTGTACATAAGTGGGAGATAAATGCAGGGCATGAGGGTAGGAAGGAGAAATCCCAGGGGCCTGTGGTTAGGGAGACTTTATAGAGGAGGTGGCAGGTATCCGGGCCTAAAAGTCCCTGCCCAGTTCTCAGCCCACGTGTGGGGTTTGCCGTTTCCCTTTCTATGGCAGCTTCAAGGTTGTAACTCCCCGCAACAGAATTAGAATGTTGGAGGTGGGTGTTAGAAAGATCTGTTTGGCCACCACCATGTTGAAGGCACCTAGGAAATTAGCCAATAACATGTAACTGCACCTGTTGAGAATTTTTCTTTAATTGTCATGGAGTTTAAGATTTTCTTCAAGCAAATACGACGAGCTTGGAATTACCTAAATAATCTCATTTCTAAACAATCCTGAGAAACCTCTTCACATTTTGTACCCCAGTTTTAGAAAGGTACTGAGAATTTTCATGCACTTGACTAAAATCACAAATTTTTAAATTTTATGACCTTTGAAATTATACTGCATGTTGACCATTTCACAAACAGATCAAAGAATATTGGCAGAATACATTGACTATTTTATTGTGGCATATTATTTGATAAAAAAAAAATAAAGTCTATCACTTTAAAACACTGAATTTTTTCATATATTCCAATTAAACTTCTCTCATCGAATGGGCTTATAGAAATTTAGTTAGTAGAAAACTTGCCCAGCCAATAAAGAAAAGCTTTCATTTTCTATTCTGTATACATGATCTGAAACCATAGCCCGTTAGGCCTTTTAATCTGTTTGTTCAAGGCCAAGCTATTTATATGGATAATTTTTAAAGCTTCTGTAGAAAGAAAAAAAAGAACATTTTATTTATTCACTGAGGTTTTTATGTGCCTTGAAATTGCATTGATAAAGTATTTTCAAGCTCATGGATGTGGAGGAGATAAAAGGTCTCTTATTTTATAAGGCTTTATATTAGCTTTTCAAATGTACAGTTTTCTCATGGCTAGAATTTTTTAAATAAAAATTATTTCACTATTGTAATTGGAGTTTGATGTGGGCATCTTTTTCTTTCCCTGAGTTACATGTTAAATTATGTGCTTAAGATCGTCTTTATTACGTTTTACCTTTTGGATTTTAATAGTTCTCTTACTGGAGAAAATAATTTACTAATCTTCACTGTTCGTTCTGGGTACCTATTTAATATGACTAGGAGTGGAAAACCCAAAAATCAGATTTAAGAGATAAAAAATGAAAGCTATAACTTGGTTTTGCAACATGTTGGTATGAAGATGAAAAATTATTTACCTCCTTCTCCTAAAGAACTTTTGCTAAGCCTGGTAGACTGTGAAAAGGAGGCAGAAAAAAAAAAAAAAAGAGGCATTTTTAAACTCTGGGGCAACTGGATTCAGACCAGATTCTGGGTGAACATTAGCTGCTGTTAGCTCTGCCATGTCAGGGCCAAGAAACAGCTTTCCCTGGCTGGAGCATTCCCAAGCTATCACGGCCATCAGACAGGTGGGGAATAAATATTGTAGAATGGTGGGACATTTGAAGAGCAAGCTCCTGATCCCCAGGACTCAATTTGGACAGGCTTCAATTGGAGCAAACAGGTGTTCCTGGGAGGAACCGTCCTCAGGTGGCTGGGGGTGCCATTCTTTGACATACATAAAAAGTTCCCCTTCCTTCTGCCTGCAGGAAAATTAGAATTAACTGCAGCTTTTCCTTTTGAAATGGAAAAAGAGAAATAAAAATATGGCACCAGGTTTTGGCTCCAACTGGATTTCTGTGGAGCATGTAATCTATGATGAATGATGAGTGTTCTTGAAGTAAAGCATCCTTGTTGTTTTCAGCATTGGAGATAGCGTCAAAACTGAATGAATTGCAAAGAATCTTTTTACCAAAGAACCTGTGAAGTGGAGTAGCCTTTCTTTCCTTCTTTCATTCATTTGCTCATTACCTAATATTTTGTGAGCGCTGGAGATGGAGTGTAAGCCAGAAAAAGACCCTGCCCCCAAGGCCTTAGCCTAAGGTGTGGGAATAGTAATTGGTTAGAACATGAAAGTGAACCTGAGTAGGCTTTCGGAAACTGTGGCTAGATCTAAAGCAGTTGCTAGCCTCAGAAAGGTTTCTTTTCTGTAATGGCACCACTCTGAGGATGTGACGAACATATTTTATTTGGGGCACTCTTTTTAAATCACATTTTTGCTATAAAACCTAAAATAGTAATAATAAAGGTAATTTTTAAAGGAGAAAACCATATTTAATCCCTCCACCTTGAAATAAACTACCCTCTTGGATATGAGTGTTCCCTCCTTCCACTCATCATCCACATAGATTATCATGTTGCTCTTTCTCGTGTAATATTATATCGTACACGTACTTCTGTTTCCACATTTTCCTCATAATTTTGTTTCTTCCTCATTAAAAAGTCTTTTCTAGTAACAAAAGTTTTTTTAAAACCTCTTGTTTAAAAAAAGAAAAAGAAATTTATCAAGAAACAGGGGGAAAGCCATCCATAATCACAGTGGTGAAACGTAGCAACTGTAAAGTTTAACACATAGGATTTTTCTAGCTCTTGCTATGCCCTGATGCTGTGTGTCTGTGTTCATAGGTAATATTAATCTCTTCGGGTGGTGTCCTTGAGGAGAATAAGTATTTCTCTCATTTGTGTCTTTGCCATTCTCGAGTCCCTCATCTTAATCTAATTTTGTGGTCAGCTGGGACATATCTTCAAGGAACTTTTTTTTTTTTTAAAGATTTTATTTATTTATTTGACAGAGAGAAATCACAAGTAGATGGAGAGGCAGGCAGAGAGAGAGGAACTCTCTTGGGACTCGATCCCAAGACCCTGAGATCATGACCCGAGCCGAAGGCAGCGGCTTAACCCACTGAGCCACCCAGGCGCCCCTTCAAGGAACTTTTTCAGGCTAAGTACATGATGTGGAAGTCTATGAAGAATCAGGTGCTTGCACTGAAGAATCAGTGCAAGCACCTGATTCTTCATATGGCATTTCCTTTCCCTTGTTCTGTAGGATCTTTCATCCATTGTCCTTGTCTTGTTTTGAGTTTTTATTTGGGTTCGTTACTCTTGAAAACCTCTTCTTGGATCTGCAAATGGACGGCAGCTTTCTGTGCTTAGCCCTGTCTAGTGGTTGTCCTTTGTCTTCCAAACTGTCTTTATGGGAATGAAATGGGAATTCTTTCTTCCCCCACTCCGTGACTCTGGCATGACAAATGTCCAGCCCTTGGATGTACAACTGTCCTCTCCTCCACCACCCCACGCAGGCACACTTTACTTGGGAAGACCACACTTCCCAGCATCCAGTGCCTTACACCGTAGCCTTCCCATTGCTCTTCAGCGTTGCTTTATTGTCTTCCCATGAACTCTAGTTTCTTACTGGCTGTAGAAAAGAAACAAGATGCAGAGCATGGAGAAAGAGGAATGAATATAGCCATCCAATTACCTCATAAACTGCAACATACACTCATGAGAGAGACAGCGGCTCACTTTCTGCTTTTGATGGACATTGCAACATTTTTTAATCTAGTAGCAGACTTTGTGGAGGGTAGACTACTGCTTACATTTTTTAGCCCTATTCATTTTTTTGTAGTGGTAGAAAATCCTTCCAGGCTCTGGCAATTTATGATGTCCGTTTTGGTGTTGTAAATTATCATCATTTTGTATTTTTTCATCCCAGTTTAATGGGTCCTTTGATAGATGCAACATCAGGAGCCTTCACCCAGGCACCATTTTAAACTGGAGACTGTGAGTGATCTTTAAAATTGCCCCAGATGAGGGGCCCATACAAACCATGTCTTTAGCTCAACCCTTGGGCCTGTATGCCTGGGTCGTCTTGTTTTAACTGTCGCTATTTAATTATTCATGATTTACTGACACAAGGCATGGAAGCCTTAGGGAAAATGAAATCCCACGTGCCAGTTTCTTTAGATGAATCTTCTTTGAGGTTTAAGTGTCCCTTTCGGTAACATACTGAGTCAGGATTTAGGGGGTCATTCCAAATACTGCCTGGGAAAGTCCGCTGTGCCATCTCTATTCACTGATGGAGACTATCGATGCGTCTTGCAGACAAGGCAGGACTGCCTGGGCTTGGTATGATAGACAAGCTCATCTACCATAGGCCAGGCGTCCTCACACATTTCCCTGCCCCCCATTTCCCTTTTCTGTTCCTCCTGGGGAGAAGTCTAATCTCCAACAATAATGGGGACTTACCTACAGGAACCGATTTCCCCTCTTAAGTCTCCTACCCTGGGAACCATTTATTAGGAAAGTGGTAATGGACTCCACAAATACATGAAAGCTTTCCTGGGTATGTGGGGATGGAGGATGATTCTTACCTTCAGAAAACTCATGCCCTAATCAGAAAGAGATAAGGAGTGCAGAAGTACTAACTCAAGACATTTGGTAATCAGAAACCTCAGGGCACAGTTCCAGAAGTCTGGAGATGATTGGCAGCTTGGAGTAATCAGGATGAGTTTCAAGATGACATGGCATTTGTAATGGCCCTTGAAGGAGGGGTAACATTTGCCCAGGCAAAGTGAAAAGGCATTCCAGGCTAAGGAAACAGCATGGACGGGGAGGTAGCATCTTGTAAGGCAGGCGTGGTTGACAGTTCAAATCAGCTCTTTATTGTTGACTCTATGATTTTTGCCTTTTATTTTCTGATGTCCCCCTTGAACAGTAGAATGTGGGTCAATTCACAACATATTTGCTGTTGTGCCCAGTCATCTGCTTCCCATCTTTACCCTCCACTGGGGAGATAAAAGCTTGGCAAAGTCATAATGGGCTGAAAACCTATGGTCCACCTTTCCCCACCATCGTTATTCCTTACTGAACACCTACTATGCGCTCCAGCAGAATGAACCTTATTAAAAGTCCATTTTCTTTCATAGTTTTCATATAACCCATTGACGAGTTTTACCTCACAAGGTCATATTTCCTCCTAAACATCCCTGCTTTCATTGTTTTCCTAAGGATTCGGAACGGTACTACCAGTACAGGTATGTGTAGACAGAATGGACCTATACTCCACCAAAGGTGGGATTTATTTCCTTAGGAGCCCCTGACCATCAAAAATACCATTCGGAGCCAGTGCACAAGAATCCTCCTTGGAGAGCTGGTTCTCTTAATCATGAGGCTTGGCTGTCTCTTCAGATGCTGTGTAGGCAACAGTGTGACATAACCAGATTCATCTCTGAGATTACATCGATATAAGAATAAAGTGGAGCCAGATCTGGGAAGATTTTAGGAGGTCACACATCAGAGTCTGGATGGACTGAAATCAGACTTGACAATATTGACTGAAATTGGCCTGGGCTTGGTGCTACCGTTTTTTGTTTGTTTGTTTGCTTGCTTATGTTTTTAAAGCTAAATTTTGCTTTAATAGGGCTTGAAGTTTTTAATCCAGCTTTGCTTTGGTGAAAAAGGTATTAACCATGTGTCTTGCCAAGATGTCATTTTAAAAAATTTTCCAAGAGGCGCCTGGGTGGCTCAGTTGGTTAAACCTCTGCCTTCAGCTCAGGTCATGATCCCAGAATCCCGGTCCAGGGATCGAGCCCCATGTCAGGAGTCTCTTCTCCTTCTGACCCACCCCTTCTTGTGATCTCTCTCACTTTCTCCTCAAATAAGTAAATAAATAAAAATCTTTTTTAAAAAAAATCTCCTAGTAAAAGTCATCTCTGGCACTAGGGTTCTTTTTAGGAACACACCTGCCTTGTTAATAAGCAAGTTCTCTGATTTTATTATTTTCATTTGCAAATGGGGATGCTTAGCAGCCAGTCTGAAGAGAAGCTTCTGTCCTCATCAACATGACTAAAGGGTTCATGAGATTCTTGCATGTAACTGGTGTGGTTCTACTACAAAATCCTTAGCCTTCAAATCTATAAGGAGGAGGAAGTCTGAACAGTCAACACACATTAACTGATGGGAGACAGGTCAGCACACCGTACTGACCGTGATACAGTCTGGGTGGTTTCTTTTTTCTTCTTCTGATTTATATTTATCCCACAGATAGTATTATCAAAGCAAAAGTAAACCACATTTTTAAAAAGAAAGGGGAAATAAAATGACTCATAGCCCAACACACCTACAATTTTATCTTTTCTTTTTCTTTTTTAGTCTTTATTCATAGGTTAACATTTTTCTGTATGTGGCATTAATACAAATTTAAATTCTGCCTTTTTCTTTTGAACTTCACATGATAGCCTGTGCTCCTGTGGTCCATTTAATACTGTTGCCATCTTGTCTTTTTTAATCGCGTTATTAGGACATTCGTAGAGGTTCAGGAAAGCATAGGGGTGGCATTCATCGGTTTTTCAGGAAACGGAAGGACTCCCTCGACTATGTCTTATCATTGCCCAGCCTGATAGTTAGGAGTACCGTGAGTTTTGAGAAATGCATACTGAAGTGTCCTCAGACCCTCCTATCTTCTCCACACAGGCGGCTAGCATATACTCATTTAAAGGTTCGTGATGATGTTAGCGACAAAGCATAAGTATAAACAAAGCAGGCAGGCCACTCTGTGGTGAAGATAAATGTGGAGGGTTCCAGAAATAACCCCCTTTTCCCACAGTATTCCCTAACTGACTGAGAGGAAATAACTGCCCTCATCTTAGGGTTTCATGCATCATCTTTGTCAAATACCAGTACCTTCGTGGTGACTTAGTGTCGTCCATGGCATGTCCTTGGTGGTGTGTTAAGCAGAGGAAGTTTGCCTCAGCCTCACACAGAGCACTGAGGAGCAGCTCTGTGTCAAGGAGGTCGGAAAGAAGGCTGAAGGGAAGGGTGGTTCTGGAGCTGCCTCAGAAGGAGACAGGAGTGGGGTGACACGGAGGAGGTGCCGGGCAGCCAGGGGGCAGCATGGAAGCATTTTGCACCTGATGAAAGAGGAGCAATGGAGGAAGGGGATGAACACCAAACGTCACCATTTTTCCTGAGCCCAGCCTTGGGGAGGATGATGGATGACTTCTCGTCATCCCTTGTATTTCCTCGGGGGGCAGCTGAAACAGAATCTCTCGACTGAGACCAAAGGTTGAAAACTGTAAGCTGTGGGCCAGAAGTGACCTGCAGAACTTCTTTTCCTTCTTTGGTTTTTGTTTGTTCATTTGGTTGGTCTTTTGTTTTGTTTTTTAAATTGAGTTATTAGTACATATAGTCGGATTCACACACTTAGAGTTTGATGAGTTTGGATGCACTGTGTAACCTGCACAACACATCAGAACATTGCTCCTGCTCTAGAAAGTTTTCTCTGGGCCCTTTGCTCTCAGTTCCTTTCCCTCCTAACCGGTCACAGGCAGCCACTGACCTGCTTCCTCAGGTAGAAGTATTGCCCACTCCAGAATTTCACGTGAATGGAATTATACGGAACTTTGTCTTTTGCGTATAAACTACTTCCACCAGCATAGAGCTTTTGAAATTCATTTGTGTACCATTTCATTCCTTTTAGTTGCTGAGGAACATGCCATAGTAGAGATTTAGTACAATTTATCTACTCAGTCCCCAGTTTATGGAGGTGCAAGATGCTTCCAATTTGGAACTAATATAAATAATGGCGCTGTGAACATTTGCGTACACATCTTTCTGTGGACATAGGTTTTTATTTCTTTTGGATAAATATCTAGGGGTAGGATTTCTGGGTCATATGGTAAGTATGTGTTTCATTGTATAAGACCCTTTCCGAGTGGCTGACCCATGTTTGCATTCATATAACAATGTGTGAGAGTTCCAGTTGCTCTGCATAGTTACTCTTAAAACATTCAAAATAGCCACCAGCCATTAAAACTCAGAGCCCTTTAGATGGGCTTGTGGTCCCCAGCTCACCCCAGTTCCTGTATGGCCCATTTTGCTCATGTAAGTCATCCTTCTCGCACCCGTGGGTCTGTGACCCCTGCCTTAGAGATTCTTCCCAACAATATTATGTCCTGTGGTGTGTGGCAGGACATCCTGGTTAAGAGCAGGTTGGCAGAGAAAGGCAAATCTGAGTTAGGATCTCTGTCTTGCCACTTACAAGCTGTCACTTTGGACAGTTTACTTAACTTTGCTCAGCATACATTTCTGCATCTGTAAAATAGTAAGGGTATCTTACTCAGTGATTTGTTATAAAGATAAAATAATGTAGGGGCACCTGGCTGGCTCAGTTGGTAGAGTACCCAACTCTTGATCTCAGGGTGGTGAGTTCGAGCCCCATGTTGGGTATAGAGATACCTTAAAAATAATAAATAAACAAACAAATTAATTAATGAAATAATATAGAGCATGCCAAGCACTGGGCAGGGCCAGGTCCACAGAAATTATTCACATTTTAGTATGCACTTATTAGTATCATGGGGTAGCCCAGTGATTCTCACTTGTGTGTATGGGTGTGTGCATCAAAGAAGAACTTGCACACGTTTTTAGAAAACATGGATTCTTGTGCCCCTATTTCCAGATCCTTTACAGAAGAATGTTCTCCTGGGCTGAAGATGAGTATGTGCAAGGCTTAAAAGTTCTGCAGATTCGGGGATGGGCAAGCCTGGTCAACAACCATTGGTTGACCAGGAAGATGGTAACGGGAGCCCTACATTCTAAACTTAACTCTAATATTAACTAGCTCTGTGACCTTGATCAAATCTCTTAGCCTCTCTGAGAGCAAGTTCAGAGATCTGATTCTAGCAATTTGGTCTTTCATGGTAGACAGTGGTAGACAGTTAGAGACAGATGAGTTGGAGGTAGTTGAAGGCTTGTACCTGCTTCCCAAGTAATATGTCAAAATGAAGGCAGATCTCAGACTGAATTCTGCCACGCCTAGAAGCATGTGTTGGCAAGCCAGGCACAGAAACAGCCATCCATCCTGTCCTTTGGGCCCAGTGAAGTCCCCGTCCTCTGACCTGATGGCACACTGCATTGACAGCAATTTGCCTGAAGGATCACTAGAGGCAGATGGGAGAATATTCCAGCAATAGGACATGGTTCACCTTCTAGTCAGAGTCTGGTGAGAGATTCCTCTAAGTGACTCAGTCAGAATCCTGAGTCAAAGACACCATACCAGGGTCACTAGATTCTGATGCCCTTTCCATGCAGGCTGTGGGAGTGCCAAGGACAACATTTCTAGCCAGTCCACACAGCTTCAATGCCATTTCTAATGCCCTCATTCATAATTATTAGTTATGCTAATTAAGAGTAGCTAATTAATAAGATAAAGATAGCTGCCACACTGGTAGTAGCTGTCTGTGGAATATGGCTTTTCATTAGTCTTTTTAATGTGAGCTAAACACCCCTGAAGTGTGTATTCCCATTAGGCCACTTCAATCTAAACTGACTACCCGAGGGTATGGATTAAAACTAACTAACACACACGTTACTGTCCCATTATCTAGACAGAAGTATCTCATTGTTAATTACAGACCGTATAACAGACGATCTCTCAGGTTCCATCCAAACCTAAGATCCAAGCTTTCCGTGTGGGAAGGGCCCTAATACTGATTCAACTTAATGTCTTCCTGTCCGGAGTCTCCTCTTTCTAGAAATCCCTCTGCATCCTCCAAGCCGTACTAGTGCTCTTTATCCCTTCCCCATGCTAGAAGTCTATGTCTCTTTCATGGCATCTCATCTCAGGCCAGGGGACATAAAATGAGGATTCTAACCCTTGCAAAACGGCATCTTTTTCTATTTACCCACATCGATCTGCATTACTTCCCAAACTTCAGTGATTTGAGACATACCCGCATAGTTTTAGCCTCGGCTCTACCTACCTAACACTTCTACTGCTGTTTTTCTTCAAGTTGGCATACTCTTGCTTAATCTGAAATACTTTCTTAAGCTTTATTACATGGAGAATTATCCTTATAATCATGGTTCAAATGGGCTAGTTTGTTGTGGGTTTTTTTACATATTAAGTGTAGAACTTAATGTCTTAAATAAAATGTTGAGTGGTTATGAATATTTAAAATAAAAAATAATCATCTCTGTCCTGCCTAAAATAAGCTCTTGAGTCTCCAGCGGGCTATACATAACACTGTGGGAACCCTTGCTGTGCTGGTCTCATCGGGTCCCTACCCATCTCCTCCACGAGACCCCAAGTCCCCGGAGAGAAGACTGGCTTTCATCTCTCTCTCGCACCATGTCAGGAAGCCTGGTTCCTGGTGCATAATATGCACTCAATAAATGTTTGATGAATAAATGTTTCCCTCACTGTCACAAGCAAAATACCATTAGCAAATAGAACTATTTCCTGTTTTCTCTCACTTTGATTCCCAGCCTCTGGTAACTTAAGCACTCAAACATGGACTCGAAACAGAAGGAAGTAGCAAAACATATAAAAGTGAAGGGATGTATGTCTTCCTGTCTCTTAACAGAAGTGTCACTCATTTAATTCCTCTAAAGTTAAGGAGAATTTAAAACTGTGGGCAGCTTTAATGTCAAGTGATTTAAAATCATAGGCGATTTTGGGGGGCACCTGGGTGGCTCAGTGGGTTAAAACCTCTGCCTTCCGCTCAGGTCATGATCCCAGGGTCCCGGGATCTAGCCCCACGTCGGGCTCTCTGCTCTGCAGGGAGCCTGCTTCCTCCTCTCTCTCTCTGCCTGCCTCTCTGCCTACTTGTGATCTCTGTCTATCAAATAAATAAATAAAATCTTTTTTAAAAATAAAACAAAATAAAATCATAGGCGATTTTTTAAAATAAAAACTTACCTGACACAAGGCTCAAGGTGGAAAATGTAAAGAATGTTATGAGGGAGTTTCCTAGTAGCAAATGATGATTGAAAAAAACAATGACGCCGTTACCCTGTCAGCTTCCCAGAGGAAGTACAAAAAGTGAATTCCAAGTGGTTACCACCCTAGTGCCACCTCTGGAGACCCAGGAGGTTCTCTGGCCCAGAGACGGGTACCTGCAGTCTTGCTGGGACCACCTGTGCTCTTTGGTCCCTGTACCACAGAGTAATTAGGCATTCCTGATCACAAACTGAAAAGAGCTTATCTGTGTCAAGGTCAGCTCCCTCGTCCCACTCGTATCCCCACCGCACAGCTCCGTGTTCTACTTGCCTGCTTTATTCTGTGGCACCCACAGCCCTTTTGCTGCTCAAGGGCAGACTGAAACCTGCTTTACTTCACCTCCCCTGTGCCTTGCCAGCTCCTGGGACAGAATGGACACCCAGAAAATGTTTGTACAAATGAAAGAGTGGGGTGAATGAATGAATGAATCAATGGACAGAGGAACTGTCAAACAAAAGAACCAAGTGAGTTATGATTTTGGTTTATATAAACCTTGCCAACTTTAACGCCCTGCATTTTAGTAACAATCTGGAAGAAAACACATTTAGGAGAAAACTCTCTAAACATCTGAAGGCATGCCTGTGGATGGCAGAGTTAGTTTCTTTTGGGGGGGGTACATTTTTTTTTTAAGATTTTATTTATTTATTTGACAGACAGAGATCACAAGTAGGCAGAGAGAGAAGAGGAAGCAGGCTCCCTGCTGAGCCAGAGAGCCCGATGCGGGTCTCAATCCCAGGTCCCTGAGATCATGACCTGAGCCGAAGGCAGCGGCTTAACCCACTGAGCCACCCAGGCGCCTGGGGGGGTACATTTTTACTTCTAACCTCCTTTAAAAAAAGTTTGATGATTCAATTTTTTATTTTTTTTAATTTTTTTTTAAGATTTTATTTATTTATTTGACAGAGATCACAAGCAGGCAAAGAGACAGGCAGAGAGAGAGAGAGAGGAGGAAGCAGGCTCCCTGCTGAGCAGAGAGGCTGAGGCAGGGCTCTATCCCAGAACCCTGAGATCATGACCCGAGCCAAAGGCAGAGGCTTTAACCCACTGAGCCACCCATGTGCCCCCGTTTCAATTAAAAAAAAAATAATCTTATTCAATCTGAGTTGGTCACAGAAAGCAAATATTGCAAAGTAAATCAGTTGACTAAAAGTTCAAAATTCACCTTCCACTCATGTTATCTTTAAATTACGTAGGAAATGTAATAAGTGAAATTTCTTTGAGCTCTTTCTGTTAGTTTCCAAAAATGAAAACTTGGAATTTAGAAAATATTTATCTTAAATGGTACCTACCTTGAACTTTTCTGCTTGGTACTTACTACTGTCATTTTAATGCATTTGCATTAAATTACATAAAATATTTTAGAAGTTCAAGATTTCTAGTTTGGGGTTGATGCTACAAGCATTAGTAAGAAACCTATTAAGTAGACAAAAAGAGCAAAGTATTGAGACATAAAAGGCCTCTAATTTTCCTCAGCCTTTAAAAAAAAACTCTGTTTTTTAATGTTTAAGGTGAAAAAGATAAACAGACTTGTTGGTTTATTTGCATGGGTTTTTCTTTTTTCCCATAATTGCTGAGGTTGTTTTGTTCATAAAAAGGGAAGTGATGCCAACCTCAAGAGGCAATTGCCCAGTCTCGATTTGGGACATTGTGAAAGTTCTCTAGCTTTAAACACACATTTGCAAATATGGTTCCAGTTTATGATAGAGAGTTCCTCCCTACACTGTTTGGAAACTTTGGAGGCTTATTCCAGGAAAGGCACAGAGCTTGAGGCTGGGGGAAAGGACCCCGAGGAGGCCTTGGGCCAGCACGTTCCTCCACACAACAGCCGAAGAGCAGAATGCCTGCGGTTGTAAACGTTCGCCTTCAAGAGCCCCGCCTCTCTGCACGTGACCTGTCCTCTGAGGTTAATGATGGTCACTTCAAATAGAAAGCAGAAGAGGCTAAAATTACTTTCCTAGTCATTTTTGCTGCCTTCTGAAAAGTTTGATTACAAGGACAAATTGTTACGCAAGACTTCTTCCGTACCACATCAGTCTACCTAGCATGGGGTGGAGCACTCTAGGCAGGAGTTTTTACAGAAAGAACCTCTTGCCCCTACTTGCCCCAGTGTGTGTGTTTGTGGGGTAGTCCATATCTAGAGGAAAATGTAATTAAGGAAAATGATTATACATATTCAAATGGGCACCTCTAGAGAAATTCAGAAGTGTTCGCTCAAGGCTCTATCTCCATCCGGGCCATTCGTCTCGCTCCGTTTTCTATAAAGTGGGGTGCGTTTGCAGGCTTATTTGCACACGGGGAGCCTTCAATTAACTGCACCTGACTCACAATCACAGCTGGTTGTGAGGACCCCAGAGCCTACCGCTTTATAGTTCTTCCTTTCAGCTCATGAGAGTTACAGATGTTTTACCAGGTTTGCAACACAGACATTATCCCTGAGCCTGACTTAGGTGTGTTTGGAGACTAACCTCAATATAGCAGCTTCTGGTATCAGGATGGATTTAGTCTTTTTTTTTTTTTTTTTAAAGATTTTATTTATTTATTTGACAGGCAGAGATCACAAGTAGGCAGAGAGAGAGAGGGGAAGCTCCCTGGGCAGGGAGCCCTATGCGGGGCTTGATCCCAGGACCCTGAGATCATGACCTGAGCCAAAGGCAGAAGCTTTAACCCACTGAGCCACCCAGGTGCCCCGGATTTAGTCTTCACGGAAAATACAGGGTCTGCATTCTATATTCATTTGGCACTATTGAAAGTGAAATGCCTTGCTAATGAAGAGACGCAGGATTGCTAAAATGAATTTGCTCATCAGTGCGTTTCTTTTGGTTCACCATAAAATGACTAACCGTAAATTAAGGAAGCCTCAGCACAACCTTCCTCGGGTGTTTCCCTGGTGCGATCCTGTTGGCTTAGTTCTCTTCATTTGGTCTGTGTCTCCGAGAAGAAGAAATAATAATCACCACTTTGTCAGTATACACTCTGCGACTTGTTGACGCGAAGAGTCAGGTCACAACACCCAGAGACTATGTGTTTCCCTGCTGAGGAATTGTATTTTCTCGAGTGCAGACCGAACTGCATGAACAAATCATTAAGTGACACAAGTGGACAGGCAGAGAGAAGTATTCAAAAAGCCTCTGACCTCTGCTGCAAGGGTGGCTGACAGAAGACATTGGCTTTAATTGTTTGTTTCTCTCTTGCCAATTTCTGTTTCAACGAAGCATTCCACGATCTTGAGGCAAAAGGTGATTGGGAAGGCAATATTTTGATTTTAATGGTTATATCAATCTTTCTTTATTCAGAATGATCAAAAGTATTTTCCTAGGTGTAATCAAATGGCATTTATACACAAATCATTCTAGTGAAGCAGAAAGAGCCGTATTCATTTGCTGCATAGAAGGTGGGATTTAAGCACCCACACATCTTTTGCTTTTCTTCAGTTAGGGGTATGTTTAAAAAGAATATTTGGGACGCCTGGGTGGCTCAGTGGGTTAAGCCTCTGCCTTCAGCTCAGGTCATGATCTCAGGGTCCTGGGATCAAGCCCCGCATGGGGCACTCTGCTCAGCAGGGAGCCTGATCTCTGCCGCCTGCCGGCCCCCCTTCACCCCCCCGCCTGCCTCTCTGCCTACTCGTGATCTCTGTCTGTCATCGTGATCTCTGTCTGTCAGAACAAAACAAAACAAAACAAAACAAAAAAAACCCAGCATTATTAATGTGAATCCTCCTTAAACTTTAAAAAAAAAAAAGAAAAAAGAATATCTGATGATATATCTGCTCCCAACTGAGAAATGAGTGGGCTTAAACAGGTGTACTGGCTTATTTTGTTTGTAGCTTTGTTTCATAATAAGAAATAAGAGAGCTTATTAATCTGTTAGTATATGTACATTTGTTGTAAGCTCTTTTTCGTTACCCTCTGGAAAGCATTCCTAGACTTTTGTCTACTTTCATTCTTTTTACAGTAACATCCAGGATTGTGTATTCATACTTTAAAATAAGAGGATTCGTTTGCTTTGGAATCGAAGCTTCCCATTGCATTGGAGAGTCATAAACCAATATATTTAGCAAATAATGTCAGAGGAACCTTAAAAGTCAGTCCTGATCATGTTTTTCTGCCCATAAGAATTGTCAGAATCCCGTTTCTCTAGAGCAGCTTTTTATATATTCAGAAATGAAAACCAAAAGCAGAATCTAGCTGTGACAAGTTTCCCTAGACGAGACAGTCCCCCCCCCCCCAAGTCGGTGAACCACGCAGCATATCAAACTTGAAGATTAGAATGATACGCCACTCTCTCCTCCAAA
Organism: Mustela lutreola; assembly: GCF_030435805.1. Taxonomy (NCBI): domain Eukaryota; kingdom Metazoa; phylum Chordata; class Mammalia; order Carnivora; family Mustelidae; genus Mustela; species Mustela lutreola. Next base: position 17,380,012 of record NC_081293.1, on the reverse strand, counting down.
CACTGTGTATTTGTCTCACCACGAGGACCGTGGTTTACCCCAGTCCCTGGCTCTTGCCTTCCTGCATGACCCCAGTTTTTGCTTACGCTAGCAGACCACCACCACCGTCTTTATTGAAAACTATAGATGTAAATTCTTCGTGATGAAACCAAGACAGGAAAAAAATGAATTCTAACTTCATGGGGGTTTTTTGTTTTTTGTTTTTTGGGTTTTTTAGTTTAATAACTTATTGTGTTAAGTTAGGACAACACAGAACTATTGCTTAGCAACACTGGATTAGGCAGAAAATAATTTAAGCTCCCAAATGAGAAACATTTGTAATAGAATATGTTCTAACACTTGCTTTACCACATGGCTTAACACCCTTTTGCTCACACATGGTTAAACACATGTTTGAACTGATGTTTTAACACCCGTCTCACACATCTTTATGTTCTTTGTTCGCATATGCTCAAACACATGCTTTGACACCCTTCGTGCTCTCATCGTTGAACACAGGCTGAGTATTGTCTTGGGTCTCATTCTCCAGCAGTTCATTGGTTGGTAGCCAGCCAAAGACTGGTACCTGGTAAAGCATCAGTTCTTTCTGCTAGATGACCCCTGCCCTGGGGTTTCTTCAGTCTGTCTGGAGGAGAGAATCCTCATGGAGGCTGATCACCTCCACGGCCATTTGTGTCTACCATACGCCTGAGCTGCGGCTTTTTTAGCAATGAGTGTATCACGTCACAAAATATTAGTTTCCAAGCTGGCCAGTCCACTTGCATTTTCCCAAACCCCCGAGCTCCAAAGTTGTACTCATGGCCAGATGCAGAGTTGAAGTAATTTTTTTCCCCCTCTTAAGCCTTACTTGGTAATTTCAGTAGAGTTGAAAATACACATACTCGAATGGGATATTTGTTGCCGAAATCTGAACATAATTAGAAAGACTCTGGCCATGAGTCTGATGGTTTGGATCCTCTCTCTTCTTTTTCCTTGTGGTATCTGCTGTCACCTTAGATGAGGTGACTGTCTCCTCTAAACTCCAACCACCGAAACCTGCCATTGGTGGATTCAGAAAAGGTTAGCTCATTTTCCTAAAATTCCAGGACTCGCTCTGTGACAGCAGCTTAGAGCTAGATGGCTCAGGTTGGAGTCAAGCTTAGGTTTTCCTCATTTGTAAAATGGGAGTAATAGTGGAACAGACCTTAATGAATTGTTGTAAAGGTGAAATGACATGACACTTGTAAGTCACTTACATAGTGTCTATCACATAGTAAGTATTCAAGAATAGTAGCTCTCCATTCTAGTACAATAAAACAGTGATAATAACCTAAATTTGAACAGCACACTACAGTTAATAAAACATGCTTTAGCCATATGTTTTAGATCCATCTCAGAACACTAGGGGGTAAATCATTCTCCCCATTTCACAGGGAGGCAAACTAAGACCCATATATCATACTTACTCTGCCAGAAATCTCATAGCTAGTAAGTAGCAAGGTTAGATGTTCAATGCTGGTCTCCTGACAGCTAAGCCAGTGTTTTTCCTAACAAAGTTACAAGGCTAAGTTCTGTATGTTGGACAAAGAATTACCAGAAATAGCCCTTCCCAACAAAGAGCTTACAGAAGAGGAAATATACTGACAAGTGAAAAATAGCTTCCATTTATTGAGAGAGAACTATAAGCCAGATGTATACAGTGTACTTTATAGTGAATCACTTCTCTTGATCTTTACAACTGATTTGACAGGGGAGGAAACTAAGGCCTAAAAAAGCCTAATTAACTCACCTAGAGTCAAAGAACTAATAAGCAGCAGAACTAGAATTTGAACACAAGCCTGATTCTAAATAAAACCCATACTTTTAACCATTACTCATGTTGGCTGTCAACCAACAACAATAAATGAGTCCATACACAACAACAGCTATTGTAAGTCAGTTCTGGATGGAGTAAATTCCTCCCCTAATCCTTCCCGGCTATGCTGCTGTCTGATTATTTGGGCGTGTTGTTTGGTTTTGGGTTTTGTTTTTTTTTTCGTTTTTGACATTATAAAGTGGGTAAATATATCAGGAAATAAAAGCTATGGCTATTGTTTGAGAGCAGTTAGTCTATACCACCAACTTAATGACATTGGGGACTATAAAATGTGTGCCTAGCTAAATTTTCATGGAAATTTTTTTACGTGGAACCTGTGCTCACAATATCTGAATATAAGAATCAACTTATATTTTATTATAATATATTAAATTATATTATAATATAATTTATATATATATATATTATTATATGCCTATATAATGTGACTTTCAGGTCCCAAAGAGTGCTAATGGATACTAAATTAAACTATTTGAAAATAAATTCTACTTCATTGACTGGATCCTAAAGGTCGGTGTTAAGGAAACCACATAAACCCTTGAGTTTGGTGAGTCGGAAGGGTGTTTTTCACTATTGTACATTAATAACTCAAGTCATCTTCATAGCTGGCTTTAGAGATTAACTTAAAGGTGACTGGAATCCTTAAACTAACTTTCCATGTTAAATTGGTTTGGACCCAGATGCAGAGACTAACAATCAGACCATTTAAACACAGAACAAAATCAGCCAGGAATAGCAACGCTTAGATGCCTGACTTAAAGATGTAAGCAGGAATTAGTGATTGGCTTCAAATGGCTGGACGATCTCAGAGGAAAATTTGGGGGACTCTTCATTCCATTTTGCCCTGAACACAGAACTGTTAGTGCACATAACTGGCAACATCAAAATACAGGTGCAGATTTGGGATATGTAAAGCCTGACTTCGGTTTCTTTATATCTTAATTGCATTTCACTATGTTGAGGTTCAGGATCAAATACTTGCATTTCAATGTAGCATTTGCCAGATTTCCAAACCTCTAAGCACAAAATCCTCAGGCTTCATTTCTTTGCTTGCCTGGAAATCTAGGTAGCACTGAGCCAAAAGTTAGAAGTTATGAAGTGAGATTATACTTGATTGGGAACAAAAAAAGTCCTATGTCCAGAAATGCAGATGTGCACAGCGGTCCTAGGGGAATGTTGGTATTTGATCTCCGAGTCTTAAAGGTTCATGTTCCCAAGGTTAAGAGATGCAGAGAGCCAACTTTTATTTGTAACTAATGCTGAAATTACTCTGGAGATTCAAGAAGTATTACATTACAAATCACTCAGCTTTGGAAGTCCTATAGCTAGTGAGTTACAAACATCACTGTGTGAGAGAAAGAGGCACCAAGTGAAGGACATCATTCATAAACTTCATTTATACTGTTGCAGTGTGGTCATGGGTATGCCATGTGAGTGTCTTTGTTCCAGTGAGAAAAGGAAAAGAGAACGTAAGAAGTCCCTAAGTCAAGACCCCTACTGGAAGAACCAGGAAGTAAAGCCCTCCTTGTCTAGGGGAATTGGGAAGGGGGTGGAGGAGGTCGGCTCAGGCTGCAGGCTCCTCTTTTTCTAATATCTGACTTCATGAGCTGAGACAAGTCCCATATTTATTGAGCGAGGAAGGTTCCCATTTTAGTGGACGTTAAAGCCTAGGTATTCACAAAATAATATCCTTCAACAAGCGGGGTACCTGTGGCCATCAATGTAAAAGATACACATAGAAGACATTTCACCTCAAGGTGGGGAGTCTTCAGTGGAACCAAATCTAATATTAAAATCAAGAATAGTTAGAGGCATTAACATGTCACACAGCTGCGCCCCCCCCCCTTTTCTTAACCTTAATAAGCCATATTCCTATAACAGGTACTTTCAACTCTGGAATAACTAATTGGACTTCCTTTTTGGCTAGACACTTTTTAATTTTTATACATTTTTTTAAAGTAAGCTCCGTACCCAGTGTAGGGCTTGTACTCCCAAACCCCAAGATCATGAATCACATGCTCTAACTGAGCCAGCCAGACACCCCTAGAACTTTTTCATTTTAAACTAAATAATGTTCTCATATTCTCTCTTCTCCTGTGTGTGTGTGTATGTGTGTGTGTGTGAGAATAACTTTGTTTCTAACAACAAAGAGAAAAGGGATAAATCTGTGTCTTGGTAGCAGGAGTAAGCTATTATAGGTAAAATTTATATTTTATAACTTTTTCACCAATATATGCCACTAATGTGCTTGCTTTTATTGTAAAATTAAGCTGTCCTTTCACTATGAAATGTTTTCTTTAAGAATTAAATCCACTAGGGATGCCTGGGTGACTCAGTCTGTTAAGTGGCTGCCTTCAGCTCAGGCCATGATCCCAGGGTCCTAGGATGGAGTCCCGCATCAGGCTCTCTGCTCAGCGAGGAGCCTGCTTCTCCCTCAGCCTGCTGCTCACCCTGCCTGTGCACTCTCTCTCTCTCTGTCTCTCTGATAAATAAATAAATAAGTAAAATCATTTTAAAAAATAAGAATTAAATCGTCATATTTTGGGAGGGTTTTTTAAGTGATCAGAATGCATGATTTTAAAAAGATGGCCAAAATTTGTAATCTAGTGCATAATATGTAATTAACCTATACTATATAATTGCAAATGTATGATAGACTTGAAGTGGACACTATAAAAGTAAAATATAGGAAAATGAAATGAAATGAAACACATATCATTTACATCACACTAATAAATTCAAATTCAGGTTGTGGTATTTGAACATTTGCTACTTCACTCATCCTCACTAATGATATTTTTCAGATCTTAGATTTTAATAGATGCACTGTAGAGTGTGGAAATAATCATTATTTAGGTAGCTGAAAAATAGCTTGCCAAAATTGATAATGAAAGTTATTCAAGATGTTCTGTCAAAATCCTTTCCAATTAGTGTTGAGGTCTTGAAGGGCCAGACTTAGCTTTTTATTAATATGTTCAGTTTATTAATGTATTTTTTGATGTATGCATAGTGTGGCTATCTAATACATCTTATGATATTGCATAATTATGGTGCCTTTAATTTGTTGTACCCCAGTCTATTCTTCGGTCTTATTTAAAATTCAGAATTACTTTATAGCTTCATAACTAATAACTCATTAGGAAGCCTTGCAATGTACCTGAGGTTACCTCTAAGGCAATCCATATTTAACAATAAACTAGAGAAATATCCGACTGCTTGACTGTCATTGACCAGTTTAAATATTTAAAGTTATCATTTGACCTTTGTCTAACCACTTATAGAAAATGAAATAAAGGTTGTGTATGAATTGAGGGAAAGAAAAGTCCTTTCAAACAGTCTTTTCTCAGTGAAGAAACTAGTGGTGCTCTCAGTAATCAACTACTTAAATAATATTTATATATATATATGATACCATGCTGACAATATATATTTTTAAAGATAAAGGGCCCAGTTTTTCTTTTCCTTCTTTCCTGTTTTTCAATAAGACATAGAAATTTAAGCATGTCATTCTTTAGCGTTCAAGTTCAGATTCGTTGTTAATGATCATGATAATTTTATATTCCTGTTTCTTCTATTATGTCTCAAAAGATAGCTTTTCGCTTGTTTCCTTCTTCCCATCCATATGATAGGAAATCAAGACCATTGTTTCTGATACCTTGCTTGCTTTGCGCAGAGAAGTGAACACAGTTAACAATTGCAGTGGTTCAACGCCTTGATCACTGAGGTGCCTCTTATATGTTTTCTTTCAACTCCATCTAATAAGGAGTTGAAGGATGTGACAGTTAGTCCAGCGTAATGCTATGGCCATAGTGATGTGATTTAACCAATATTTATTCAGTGTCTACATGATAAAGATAGGTTAGGGGTACGTGGGTGTCTCAGTCAGTTCAACATCTGACTCTTGACTTCAGCCCAGGTCATGATCTCAGAGTTGTGGGATGGAGCCCCCCATCGAGCTCTGCACGCAGCAAGGAGTCTGCTGGAGAGTCTCTCTCTCCCTGCCCACGATGTCTCTGTCGCTCTCTCTCGTCTTATCTCTCTCTCTCAAATAAATAAACAAATCTTTCCCAAAAATAAAAATAAAAATAGTGTTAGGTTCGGTAGAGATACAAACATGGGGTGGTGCCAAAGACACCCCAAATGAGATGGTGAGATAATGAGAGTCTATTTTTAGATGCTGTATCAGTTAAGATGCTTAGATTCGGGAGGAGAGAATCATCCAGCTGATGTAGCAGAAAGAGATTTATGACAGTAGCTCATAGACTCTGGGAAAACCAGTGAGGCTCTTTTGGATGCCCCACAGCAGAGCAGAAGAGTCAACGCAGCCCTCCCGGCCGGCTCACTGCAATGGTCCTACACCACAGGGCATGTGCAATGCAGGAGCTCGACTCTGTAGTCTCCGCCAGAGCTGTCCCCAGGAAACCAAATGCAGTCCCCTCCCCTGTGTCTGTGCAACACACACCCTCTATCTCGCTCCCCGGAGGCGCCCCTCTCCTCCCGTGCACCTGCCTCATATGGCTCTCATTCACTTTCCCAATCTTGCACCAGCATCTGCCTCACAAAACCTGAGCCACATCTGGAACTGGCTGCAAGAGAATCTCGAGAATACAGTGCTTCCCTTTACCACCCGTGCGGCCAGAGAGATCTGTGACAGGGGCTCCTGGTCTGTGTGGAATGAGCCGTTTGTGCAGTTACCACAGACCACACCACCCCAGGGATGCTGTGAATTAGTGAGCTCCAACTGTGTTTCAAGGAACCCTAAAATTTGGCCCACCCACCTCAAGGCTGCCGAGGAGGAGGAAGAGACCGAGCGGGCTGGGTTTCCTCTGGAGCAGCCATGCCCCTTCCGGTCACCTGTTGAGTACATCTGTAGCTTGAAGAAAGTTCTCTCATTTTCTGAGTCTTTGTTTCTCTTAAGTTTCAAACCACGGCTAACCTGCATCTGTGCCTCAGTCTTCTCTCCCTGCTACCTTTCCTGCGAGACAGGTTACAGCAAATAGAGCCCAGTATTTCTTTCCAGAGCAAATTAGTTAGTTAGGGAAAAGTGCTGCTAACAGGCCCATTCATATGAGGGTTTTTATGAAGTCACCACCTCCTGAGAATCTGCCTTTGAGTTGTTTCAAAGCTTTTCCAACATCTTCTCAGAAAACCTCAGCAGTGGAGGGCTACCCAGTCATCATAGCCATGGGGATGAAGGGACTGGACACATTTAATTACTCTTCAGCTACTTTATTTCATTTAACTTCAAAAACAAAATTAGCAGTAGCAGAAGACAGTGGTTACACGAGGTTAAATTAATCAATGTGTGCTAATTAAATAACTGGTGTGCCTATTCCGTTGGTGCCTGTTTCAAATGGCGGAGTGCTCATGGTGAGCCTCCCCTCCTTTGGTCTCTGTATTTTCGGTGTTTCGCTGCACAGACTAAATTGAAAGGAAACAATCTCTACGTTAAGTAGGAGAGAGACAACGCCGTTATCTCCACCTGTATGGGTTGCTGGGGAAAGATGCTGGTTGGAAGCTTTCCCCCTACAGCTTCTCTGGAACACGGCCGGCACACCATGTATGGCTGTGTAGGAACCACCGCTCACCCGCTGAGGAAGCCTGGGCTCTTGCCACCAACCCATGATGGCCCCATCTTTCATGCGCTTCGTGTATTTCCACCCCAGAAACAGACCGGCAGCCCAGTGCTGCTTGAAAGTACTGGAAGCTTCCTTTGTGTCCACAAGACAGTTTGTCAGGTTGTTCTAACTTGCTTAAAATAGGCTTCACACTATTTCATTTTTGTCATAATCTGCATAGTTTTCTTATACCAAAAAAAAAAAAAAAAGTGAGTTTGTTGAACTATTCAGAATGTCTAAATTCTTTTAAAAAAAAAAATGAATTGCATCTCAATTGTTGACTATCTTGAAACCTCAGAAAGGTTTAGAGAAAAAAAAAAAAAGAAAGAAAATTGCCTATAACCTTATCATCAATTGAACCACTGTTAGCACTTTCATACAGATTCTTCCTGCCTTTTTTCTATGCATATTTTGAATAGAAACAATTAAAGATTTCATTGGCATTTTTAGTTTTAGAAACCTGCTTGTGATTTCTGTTACTGTGAATAAAAATTTTAAAGTCACTGCCCTAACTTGGCAGATGATGTATTTTAACATAAAGAACATAGAATCTGCCAGAATTATTTATTTGAGTTTCACCTATAAACTGTACAAGTCGCTTTGGTTCACAAAATTGCCTTGTGGGGCTTTTTCCTACCTCCAGCTATAAAGCATCAAACCAAACTTAGCAGCTGCAGCCCTCGTAGCATTTTATTAAATCTATAGTCAACTTTTTCACCCCAAAGAAAGAATTTGTTTCTTTCTTTTCTGTTAGACACTTCTATCCCAGTAGCATTCAGGAAGGTAGACATGAAGAGTCATGGCTTCTCTTTCTTAGCGGTGGACCCCATCCTTCCACTGTGTTAGCCAGATTTATTAAATATATAATCTCATATGCAAAACAGTAAGTCTGTAGTGTATGTTGGGTATGTGGATTACTATAGGTTTGTTGAAATGCACGATAACCCAGAAACATTTGATTTGAAAAAAGACCGGGCTTCCACCATGCACCATTGTAGAATACTCATGGTTTATACATGGGCATATTTAGGTAAGTGGAATCATGAGTCTGTGTAAACAAGCTATATTGATTATGAGAGCAAATGTGAGTTTGGGAGTATGTGTGTCATTCAAATATGGCCGTGTGTGTTACATCAGGGACTGTTTTCCTAGAAGCGGTCCAAGTGGAAACCCTGATCTGTAATGTTTCATGCCTTGCCAGCTACACCGTCCCCAAGATCCTTTGTTTTAGTTGTTCTTCTTATTAAAGATATTTCTAAAGGGAGGTGTTCTGCGTGCTCATAGAAGCATTACACAGTACTTTCAAAGGAAAGAGTCACTGACTATTTCAAGTAAGAGTGAAAATGCCTGATGCCATGGCATTTTTCAAATATTTCTACCATTCAGTGATGGCCAAGTACACCAATAACTGTGACTCCTCATGCCTATAGCAAAAATCATGCTGTACACATATCTATTTTGTAGGCTTTTCCACTGAGTCATTTGCTGTGGCCATTTCCCCTAGACATTAATTTTTTTTCCTAAAAGGATGTTCCTTACAGTTCCTCTCATAGGAATGCAGAGAGCAGTTCTTCATGCATGGGTGGAAACCCACAGCTGTCAAGTTTGTGCTGTTCCCATGGTTGCCAGTGGCTTTCTAAACCAGTGGTTTGCTGGCCCTCAGATTTCTGTAGTATGTTCTCCTAGGGATTAGCCTGGGGCGGGAAGCTGATGCGCAGGACCTCATCTGCCCCCTTCCTCCCCTCCGTCATGTTCCTGACTAGACCCCCTTCTCTCCAGCACATTTTCTCCTTTACCTCACTCACCTTCTTCCTTTTCGATTCCTGAGTATTCAGACTTCATTCCCTTTAATCACCACTTCTTCTCAGTAATTGGTTTCTTTCGGAGGGCCTTCTCTTCTGTCAGCATCTGCTAGCTTTCCTGACAAATATGTCAATAAAGGAGCAAAAAGTTGGAGCCCATTAGGTTCGTGGACAGAGTTTATGGACGGAGATTTCTGCCCTAGTTTCCAGTGCCTCTAACAGTGTCTGTCTTCAGACAGAACTGTCCCCTTGGTGCTTTGGACAGAACTCTGTTTTCTGTCTGTGTTCTTCCCAGCCACCGAGCCCTCTCCTCATCTGCTTTCCAGCCAGACCGAACTCCCCACTACTCCCCAGACATGTTTCAAGTCATTACCTTGCTCTGCCATTCCTCCCACCTGTACGTTTACCTTGCATTTTCCCCATTAAAACGCTACTTGCCTTTCAGAGTCTTATCTCCATGCTCCATCCTCTAAGAAAGTAGATCACATTCTCTGGATCCCTCCAACAAGAGGGGCTCCACGTTGCCTTGATGGTCCTGCTCCTGTTGGTGTGTCCAGGATGCCTGTATCTTATTGATGTCAATATCTCTTCCATTCCCCCTACTACGTGGTAACCTCCCGGAGAGCAAGGAATATGTCTCTTGTGTTTGACATTCGAAAGCATTGAACACAGTTCCCTGCGCCTCGAAGGTGCTTGTTAATCATTGGCCCATGAGAATTTTTAACTTTCTGATTTGAAACCATTGATTCTCTCCCAGTTCATGTCTTTACATTTTATTTATTTAGTGATACTGCAGAGGAAGTTTAAAAATTGCGATGGCTTATACAAAAGGGCAAAAATGACCCATCTTGGTTTTGCCTCTAAGCAGTGCCCAAAGAGAAGTTAGTTCTGTGTTAAGATTTACGCTGAGCTCAGGCTGTTGCTTATTGATTTTTTTTCCCCCAGACTAGTAACATAACTTCATAGGAGAGTCCTGAGCCACAGGCCTTCATTCTGATTTCCAGAGTCTTCCTCAGCTTCATTAGTCAGTGTGCATTGTCGTTCTTTTGTGTGTATGAGCATGGGGACCTTGGCTTTTGGAATAGTATTACATTGCAAATCAAATTCTGCCTCAAAAGAATTTTTCCTCCACAATTTTCTGCATTTCTGAACAGGTTACAAAATGTCACAATTCAGTAGGGCCAATTATTAGGTTTTCATTTAATGGGCAGTTTTAATGTTCTCAGAGGATCTGAATAGTAATAGCATTTTAAACTGCATTCCGTTTAAGGACTCACAACCAGTTCTGTCTTTGAGCACACCTAGTTATATTTTGGGGTATCATTTAAATTCAGACTCCCAATCTGTAGGAAAATCAATGAGTTAATGAATAGCCTTATTTTTAAAACTTTTCAAATATTTTATCCTAATTATAAGGCATATCTAGTGACATTAATTTGTTGAAATCCCAAATCATCAGATTGTGCAGAACAGCCCTTATCAAGGAGTCATTTAGAGCATTTTCAGGTTAACAAATGTACTGGTTTTTAGGACCAGACCATGGCTTTGCTTACTATGAGAAAAACTTTCTACTGTTAAGGTTTGGGATTCATATCAGTTTAGGTCAAACTTCGTGCATTTTTTTCATAGTTGAGTTTGTTCTCCATGTTTTATTTAGCCTATTAAATGAAAAACATTGCTACTACTAATAAAATCACCTCTGACATTTGCATAACAAATTCTCATGGGTTAATCAGTCTCATTTCACTGTCTTCAGACTTGGGGAGCCTCACGGTTGCTCTGGGTCATAGGATGAGTCACTGGCCAAGCCCACACCCAGTGACCTCCCACACCTTCCACACACCACTGGTGTGTGTTCATGTAAACCACCTTCAGTCCTAGGGCTGGGGGTGTGGTGCGGAGGACAAGATGGAAAATAAGCCAATGAAGCGATGACTGTTGGGTCGTCTGCAGCTCACAGACTGTCCCCTGGGACAACCATAGCCGATGAGTTCTCCAAACGCACCGGAGCTAGAGCTTGAGAGAAACCCACAGAGCAGCCATCTGCTCAGCCCGCCCTGTCGTCCAGCTGCCTCTGTGTGTTCGCTATTTTCATCCTTGTCCCTCTTTATCCTAATCAGTTCTTCGTCCAGTCTTCAGCTGAAGACAGCTGCCGCATAGACAGGGAAGTAGAAATCCCTAGCAAGCATTGCTCACTCAGGCCTCGTGGCCATTCAGAGTAGAAATCTGAACCCCCTCGCTGCTCCTTCAATATGTGGATGAGGGATCAAAGTAGTCATGGAACCTGGATCTCCTGGTTCTGCCCGCTGCGCTGCTCCCCCTCCTTCAGGTGCATCATACCTGAGTGTGGTCCTCCCTCCCCCTCCCTCCCCAGCCAGAAAGCTGTAGGTGCCGCATGATACTGGGCCAGGCAGTCAGTAACCGGGAATTTGTTCTCGCATTTCTCCTCTCACTGGACCAGCATAGAAGCAAATTGGAGGCCTCCCATGTATTCTTGGCCAAAGCTCATCACTGTGGAGCACAAAATTAACGTCTTCCTGGGAATGCTCATCTTCTCAATGATCTCTCTGCTAGACGCACAGTAGGGCTCAGTAACTACCTGCGGACTAAGTGATTTAACCCAACTCGATTATAATACGTGTATATCTCACAAACACAAAGACATACATCAATGACATAAATCCGATTAAATATAGAACCCAGAGGGGAGGAAAGGAAAACCAGTAAAGGTTGAGGGACGGGGTGGTGTGAAACTGAGTGGAAAGGCCTTTCCCTTCCCAAAGAAGCTGGGTACCCAGTGCAACACGAGACCTGTTAGGGAAGACCTCACAGGGCAGCCTTGCCCACCTTGAATTTCCACTTGTGTTTCCCTTTCACGGCGCCCTGCCCCAGATAGAAACCGCTTTGCTTCTGTTGCAGATGGGGGCTGGTGCAGGTTCAAGGGATTTTGATGCCATAACTTCACATTGCTCTGTGTGAAGATTTAATAGATTCAGAGCCTCAGGATGGGCTCTCCTGTTGTTTCTAAATTCAGAGGGACATGTGGAGTGCCTTTAAAATTCAATGGAGCAAGTGCTGCGGCTATCATGAGGAGGCCTTCAAGACCAGCCCCAGATGCAAGGGACACATCCCCCTGACCTTCCGTCTCCCGTTCCTGATCCAGGACCACGGTCCCAGCTCTGGAGAACTCCCCCTGTTTCCCTGTCCACCTGAGACTGCCTGGAATGGCCCCCACTGCCCATCTAGTTTCAAACCCCTTAGATTAGAGGCTGGGCCATGGTCCACATGGATGGCTTCTCACTGCCCTGTGCCTGTCTCTGTCTGACCGCTGTGCTGTACTCACTGGCCCAGCGGAGTACTAGTCCTCACCTACAAAACCATCAGTCATTACTAAAGCCTCTTAGGAATCTAGAAGCCAGAGCCTTTTCTCTCGGTTTCCAAACTGAAGCACCTTGGTCTGCTTTCTTAATCATCATTATCATCCTGATGACCGTTTTCATCTTAACTACCATGTATTCTAAGAGCACTTATATGCGAAGTGCTACATAATCATTATGCAATTTCATTTCGCTTAACCCTCGGAGCAAACCTATAAGGGAGGCATTATTATGTTCTTTTACAGATAATAAAACTGAGGCTTAGAGAAGTTCAGTAACTTGCTCAAAGTCACACAACTATCAGGTCCCATCCAGAACTGCAGCTACTGAGGGCTCAGCTCTCCTTGCCTGAAACCTGATCCCAGCTGGGCTCTCATCGTGCAGTCAGCCCCCAAGGAACATAAGTAATGTGGTCGAACTAAAATGTCTGCTTAAAAATCAGACTGTGCTTCTATTCGTATGTTCCACATAGATGACCAGATTACCACCGATGCTCTCCGTCAATAACTTGAGAATCAGAGTTTTTTAAGAAAACATGGAAGGGTCATGTTTACCAGCCCCTCTCACCTTAGCCAGGGGGAAAGTGCCACAGTGGGCCTGAACTACCCACGTACGTGGGCCGAGGCTGGTATATGAAATAATGTCCTGAAGGCACATGGACATTGCTACCCTAAGACCACAGGCATATAGCGAAATGGCCGAAGAGGTCTTTGGTGCTCTCCAGGTCTTTCTGCTCAGCCCTTTCCTTCCGTGCTTCCCTCCCCCAGCCCCCTGGGCTCCTCTCGTGTTCCAGACATCCCCCTGTGACCCCAGCCCAGGACAGCCTGTCCCAGAAATGCATTCCCCACTGAAAACTCAGCCTTTGAGACGCGGTAATCTCTGCTACTGGAAAAAGCGGTGTAAGGTAAATACATGAAGATTGAGTCTCGAGGGATAGCTGAGTTTTATAAGAAGAGTAGAAATGGAGATGGGTAGTATCATGAACTCTCTACCTCTGCTTAGACTAGACCACTTGTTTTCCAGGCTGTGTTGGATTTCTGCTCAAATACCCACCTCACCACTCTGGGCCTTACTCCCCCTACCCCCGCCCCCGCGCCATCTTTCCTCAGAGCACATAGCACATACACCTGGAATCCTAACACGTACCTGTTAGTTGATTGCCTCTCCCTGTGTGGCATATAAGCTCCTTGAGGGCAGGAGCCTAGTTCTGCTTGTCGCCATAAACCCAGCATCTGCAAGAAGACTCAGCACACAGTAGGTGCCTAATAAATATTTATCAAATGAAAAGATCGGCCATTTTGCCTCTTCTGAGAGAGACAGCTTTTACTTGAACCCAGTTTTTTCCCAAAAGAACAAATTTAAGAAGTCATCAGACCCATGTTTTTATTGCTATTACTGCTTGAGACGAGGTGATATTTGTTTCTTTAAAAAGAAATCTAAGGCTGATGTAAGGAAAATCTAATCTAAGGTTGATGTAAGGAAAACAACTAAATAAATACTAGCTCAGGTGTGGTAAAGTCAGGAGAATGGTATCTGAGTGTCTAGAAAATAGTGAGTTCAGAAAACACTGATCTAGCAAAATCCACCATTATATTAGTGGATATCTTTAATGTGAGTAAAAATTATAGTGGTCTACACAATTCATCTTGAAACAATTATGAGCCAACTTTTTCAGTCTCACATGATGCACACTGTGTTCATGGTTCTTAGAATTATTTTTGACTTTGGAAGTTCTAAGTAATGTGTATAAAATTAAAACTAAAACGTATCCACATTTGATCCTAAATATTTCCCTCTTTAAGCTACTCCCATAACTTTGAAGTCAGGGTTAAACCACAGACTTGTGTTTTCTTATAATAATTTTTCTAATATTTGGGTCCAGTGATACCCACTAATTGGGCTTGTAGTGATGGGCTAGAATCGAGAATATTCAAGAACAAATTATGCCATATTATTTAGGTTCTCCCTAATCTTACAAAAATGAAATACCACAAATTACTGAATTTTAGTATCTCCTGAATCTCCGAGCAAAAAAAGGGAGATAACACTAATTTAACACAACTTTAAACTCTAAAAAAGAAAAAGGCAGGAGGTAGGAGAGAGGATCCCAAGTGAGCCAAGCTTACCTACCTATTATTATGATTATTATTAAAATTACACTTTTATGGGGGGTGGGTGCCAGGTTTGAGGGATCCTCTTTGTTAAAACCTTCATAAATGAAGTTTAAAAACTAGTTTCTTTTGGAATGTTCTTATTTGGGGGTGAAGGGGACAGGGCAGGTGAATGGACAAGAGAACATTAATTGGGGTGGAACTGTGTGGTTAATAAAAATATCATTTTTTGTATGCTTGGAAAAAAGGCATCCCATGCTGTCTCCAAGCAGACCTCCAGCCAGTGAGCCTGTGTACTTCCTTTTCCCTGCCAGATATTTGTTCCTGGCAGGAAGACATTTTAAGATATTTATTTGATGACACACACCTGCTGGGTAGATGAAAAGCAACTGCTCCCGAGGATGACCTACTTCAAGGGTGCAATAAGCTTCTGAGGACTTTGGCAGGTTGTCCTTAAATCATCCGAGTGCATCTTGAGATCACCTGTTGAACATATCTAAGACTAATATAATTCCAGACTCATTGGAGGCAGAGTTGCTAACCCCAGGGAAGAAGTATCAGAGGCAGTCACGACTCTGTAGAAGCATAGTGAGATAGGGAAGACAGGCTGCTTTACCAAACCCACCCCGAGCACGTGAAGCGCTATTCTTGATGCTCAGGATGGGCACCTACCACCATGGGGTGAACCATCTAGAAAGCCGATCGAGTAGGAATACACGTAAGTATGGTCCAAGGTAAAGAGATGGGCCCAAGATAGGAAGAAGGTCTGGAGGACAAGGGTCGGAGATGAGGGAAAGTGCCATGAACGAAATTCTGATGAAGTGTTCTCCTGGGAATGGACCAGACAGAGAGAGATTTCCAAATGAGATCAGGGAAGAGCACAGGATATTTGAAATGCATGGACACATTGTCACCAAATGGGTCCTTTGAAGCCAGCTTATCTTGACCTGCTCATTTCCACGACCATTTACTGAGCACAGGCTGTTGTGACAAGGCAGGCCTTGGGTGGTAAAGATACAAACGTAAATGATTTGCATCCCCTTCTTACTATATGCAATCTTGTGAGAAAACACACCTAAACATGAATTTTTATCATAAATTTTAATGTGATGGGTACTGGTATCTATTAGTTGATTAATAATCAATTAACTAGTCTCTTAATCTAACATATTACTTATTTAATGTGACAGAAGTAATCATACAATAGATATAGAGGAGGAGTTCTTAGCCCTGTTGTACTTTCTGGAATTGGGGATGCCTGGCCTGAGTTCTGGAGACAAAGCATGAGTTAGGCAAACAAGAGAACACAGAGACATAGAGGTGCTAACATCATATCTTTTGCTCAGGAGCTACAAACTCTCCCAATTTTATTCCAGCATAGAAGGCAAGGTGGGAATCAGCAGTTAATACCTTTGAGAGGCTAACACTTCCCTGCCCACCACTGTTGTGACCACCCCAAGCCAATGTAGTCAGCATAGGAGGACTGTGCTTGCTGTGTAAATGGAGGTTCAAGGCAAGTGTCTTCACATCCCTTGTGCCCTCCACTGTATGGAGTATCTAGGAGCTTCCATTGACCCACTATATTGAGGAGCTCTGAATCATAACCGAATTGGGGACTTGTTCACACACAAGGAGTCTTTCTCCATCACTTCTCTCTGCATGTCTAGAGGTCATGATTTGAAAGACTTGGCTTCAAATATGCAGCTAGGCCCTGGCTGGGCATCTTGCCCTTTCTCTCTCCATGGTCTCAAAGCCTTGCCACACAGACTCTCTGCATGGGCTAATTTGAGCTTCCTTCCAGCATGGTGGCCTCAGGCTCAGCTGAGCAGGGCACCAAAGCTGAGTTCCAAGAGCAAGACTGGCAGAAGCTGCATGGCCTTTTCTAACCCAGCCTAGGAAGTCATACTGTGTCACCCGTGTAGCATTCTATTCATTAAGACAGCCGCAAGGGCCCACCAGGTTTCAGTGGAGTGAGACATAGACTCCATCTCTCGATGCGCGGATGGCAGGGTTGTGGAAAACCAGTGAGACGGGCGGTACGGTTGTAGCTGATTTTAGAGGATACAAACTGTGGCGCACCCTTTACTCCCATAGTCCTTTACCTGAATATTAATGCATGCATTATTGTGTTTCCTGCAACCTTTCTTGCTCCCTTCCCACACCGAAATCTTGGGCTTCGGTGCACACGCACAAACTAAAGAATTTCCATTTCCTGAGTGAGAGTCAGCGCCCCTGGTGTGCAGTGTTCCCCATAAGGCGGTAACCCTTTATAGGCTTATATCCTATTGCCCCATCTTCAGGGAAGCTGGACTTCGATCAGGCCCTGTTACAGCCAAATATGGCTCAGATCTTTGACTCAGATGCCTCTTTTCATCTAACCAAAGCAGACTAGAGACTCGCGAGTGAATGATTTGAAATCTCTCCTTTCATTTGCCGTACGCTTGGACGATTGATGATGCTCTCATAACACATTTAGTCGGTGGCATCTCATGGAGTACTGCATATTTCAGGGAGCGAGAAAAGAAAAAAGTAAAAAAAAAAAAAAAAAAAAAAGACCCAGACTTTAGGCTCAAGGAACTTTAAAAATGGAAGCATTAGCGTGTTCTTGGTAGGAAATGTTCTGATGTAAAGTTAAACTATTGATGTAAATTTTACATTTTTAAATAACTAGTATTGCCAGTATGCTGTCTTTAATGAGGGCTTTAATTCCACTTTTTACACATATAGTGAACAGAAGTTGAGTTCTTCAAATATTTTCTGTTAAAAAATATATGATACATAAGCACTGCATGGGAGGGATTTTTTTCTGCTCTTGGATAACCTAGAAAAATACACAGCTCTATTTTAAAATCCCTTCCAGTTCAAGAGTTATCCAAGCACATAGTGTTGACCAGGTGTTGAATGCACCACCAGTAATAATGCTACCCTTTCATAAAGCTAAGTAATCAGGAATAATGCTGAAAATAAGAAGACAGTCATTTATTTACTCTACTTGGCATTGTTAGTACTAATAATGCATTTCAACACAGTGGAACTGCTAGATAATGCTTTTGTGACTTTTATGCAGCGTATTGTTATTTAAATGAACAGTCGACTACACAGTAATGAAGAAATGCATGCTTTTCCCAACTCAGTTATCAACCAGGATTCTAGGAAAATGAGAATTTGTGTCTGCCTTCATTCACGGAGCAAACTGGAGGTCACTGTTTTCAATATGAACCTTTTTTTAGCTTTTCAACATGAATAATTAGGAGCTGCTGCTTCTGAAATTACCTGTATTCACTGTAGAGAAGGAAAGACTTTTATCTTCCACGATGAAATACATTTTCTCATTCAAACTTTGTCATTCTTTTTTTAAATGGCATTTTACACCGCTGAGTCAATCCTAGGTAGTAAAATAAAAGAAATCTATTTTTTGTGCCACAATAGCCTTGTTTATTCAATTTTGCTCCCTTAAATTTCAGCTCCTCCTTGAAAAATGATCCAAATGCAAAAATGGGTTTCAAGCCGTTGAACATATAAAGCAATTATCCACGTAAAATACTTTACACAAACACACATGTTCTTTGCACTTTGATTTAAATTGAGTCGGTCCCCGATCCTTGTAATTTAATGATTATGTGCTTCTATTGAGTTTTTTAACAGCTTTATTGAGATATAATTTACATATCCTGCAATTCACCATCTAAAGTGCACAGTTCAGTGGCTTTTAGTGTATTTGCTGAGTCGTGCAACCATCACCACACTCAATTTTTAGAACGTTTTCATCACCCCAAAAAGAAATCTGGTATCCATTAGCAGTCACTCTCTGTTCCCCCTCCTGCCCCTGACAACCACTAATCTACTTTCTGTCTCTATGGATTTGGCTACTCTGGACACTTCATGTAAATGGAATCGTACAATATATGGTCTTCTGTGTCTGGCTTCTTTCACTTAACGTAAGGCTTTCAAAGTTCATCCATGTTGTAACGTGCATCAGTACTGCGTATCTTTTTGTTGCTGACTAATATTCCATTGTGTGAATATACAGATTTTATTTCTCCATTTTTCAGCTGATAGACATTATGAATTATGCTGTGACGAGCCTTCACATCCAGTTTTTTTGTGCAGACATATGTTTTCATTTCCCCTGGCTCTAAGTAGGATGGCTGGGTCATATGGTAAAACTCTGAGTTAACATTTTGAAGAACTGCCAGGCTGTTTTCTAAAGTAGCTGGACTGTGTTTTAATTCCCATCAGCCATGTGCAAGGGCTCCAGTTTCTTCACATCCTCGCCAGCACTTGCTGTTGTCTGTCTTTTTGATGACGGTTACCCCAGTGGGTGTGAGAAACTGTCTCACTGTGGCTTGGATTTGCATTTCCCTCGTGGCTAAGAAGTCGAGTATCTTTTTAGGTGCTTATTCACCCTTTGCATGTCTTCTTTGGAAAAATGTCTGTTTCTGTTGAGTGTTTTTAAATTCCAGCACCTCACCTCAGGAATGTAGCTAGCAGAACCAAGTTGGAAACAAATCCATCTTCCTAAAGGGAGCTAGTTTTCAAACAAATTTGCCAATTGAAGACATTGCTTTTACAATGGAAGTTTTTTTGGATTATGGAGTAACTGAATTGATCTCGGGAATCAATTGACCTCCGAACCTTTCTTCAGTTCGATTTGCTATCAGGATTTTGGTGGCGCCAGACCATACCTAGGAAAGGGCTTCAAGATCAGCTTGTCCAATTAATTCATTTTACAAATTAGAAACTCAATCCAGATGGAATCCAGGTAATTGAATGTCCCTGTCTACTTTAGAGAGACTGTAATACACTTTTCAAATGGTTTCTCACTGATTTGGAAAAAAAAAGAAAAAGGGCAGTGGTATAATCCTCTGAAATTAGAATCAACAGCATTTATTGTTGTGTACTCAACACATTTTGTTTTATTTTATCCTAAAGGTAGTATCTGTTATATTGATATTATCATCTTCCCTCTTTTATGTGTGGGAAAACAGGGTAACTGACTTTCTCAGCGGCACCTGGCTAGTACATGGCAGATTCTAAACCAGACCTTCTGATTTCAAGGCCAGAGTTCTCTCTCTTTCCTCTGGTCTGCTGGGAGACTGACAGACAGCGTCCACACATTGTGACTTGCCATCTTGGAGGACTTTCATTTCTGATGACTAAGTCACTGACAGATGTAGCAGATAGGTGGCATCGTGGAGCACTCGTTCACCATCATTAGTCTCGTTCTTTAGCAAATCCAGTGTATCTAACTTTGGAAACAGAATATATGTTTCAAATGACAGAAGAACTGTTCAGATATAAAAATATAATAATTTAAAGTATCTATCAATATGATAACGTGTTTATAGAGTAGCTTTCAGTTACAGACCATCTCACTTAGACTTTTAATTAGAAACTTGCCATTGTGCAAGACAAGTTTTTCATTGTCTTTGTTTTTATGTATTTTTCCTACTCGTGATGGCCCTAAGGCCTGAAGTGCTTCATTTACTAACATACAAAGTCCAAGGCAGACTTCCATCTCATATCCCAATGTATTGGCTCCTGTGTAGGCCTGTGTTCCCTCCAGTGTGCCATGCTCAACTTTAATGATGTGCTGAAGGACACTCATTTGAAAGAAAAAGAGACCTTATACCATTATTACAGACAACAACAGGGCTGTGAACAAGTAGAAGTTATGGGGAGGCAGTTTGGAGCCCACATAAAGAAGACTTGATCTGCCCAACAATGCAATGTGTTGTCTTGTGAAGGAGTGAGGTCTCTTGTCATTGAACTGTTCAAGCTAGAGCTGGATGACCATCTGGGAGAATGCTCGAGAAAGCATTTCTGCATTGGGTTGTGTGTATGTGCGTGCGTGTGTGTTTTCATAGTGCCAAGAGAAATTAGGTGGCCTTCAAGGTCACTTTCAACTATGAGATTGTGGATCTTTTTTTTGGTCTAGAGAGTAAGCTGGCTTAAGAATCTTCTGTAACCTTACTGAAAAAAAGAGACTTTCACTTGAATAAACTCTCATCCTGGTTATTAAAGGTGCCAAGTTTTCTGTTTAAGAGAGACACCAAATTTATTAACCTAAATTACTGGTTTCCAAATGGTCACAATAGCAGTTCCAGTCGATCTTTGTAGATGCTGGGCACAACAAGGGTTCTGTATTCAAGTACGTTTGAATAAGAGCCTTTAATATACCATTGTCCTTTTTGACAACCGAAGAGAGAAGAGAAGGTAAGCAGCAGTGCCAGATGCGTTTTTTACTTCTGCAAAGCACATCAGTCTCACCCGGTGGTTCTCAGCTCTGGTTGCACATGAGAACCACCTGGAGAACTTTTTAAAAATACAGATGACCAGGCCCCGCCTGGGACCAAATGAACTCAAATCTCTAGGGGTGTGTTCCTAGCATCAGTATTTCTTAACAGCCCTCCAGGCCCTTCTTATGTGGAACCAAAGTTAAGAAGAACTAGTCTAGTCTGAGCGTGAGCTCGGGGCAAAATCTGGACATTTGCTTTTGTAATTCAGGTCACCATATAGAATTCAGATTGTTAATTCAGAGCCGATGTTCTGTATGGTAAGTATGGTTAAGGCAGGATCTCACAATGTCTCACATCACTGTTTTTGAGTCAGTCTGACTGTCCACTCACTGGTTTTGTGACTTCAAACAAGTTATTTTAATCTCTCTGTGCCTCAGGTTTTTAATGTGTAAGTGGAGGTAATAATAGTACTTAATGAGATAAAGGCTAAGGTAAAGGCCTCCCCCAAAATGAAAACTCTACATGTTTGATATTACACTTACCATCATCATCATTGTTCTGTTGTCAGAGGTAGTAGGAGCTACAGTGGCAGGAGTCCTGTAGAGCTACGGGCTGAGTATCCATTGAAGAAATGGTTCGCTCCGTACAGGGCTTCAAACAGGACTTGACCTTCCTTGTAAACTAAGGACTCTTTGCTGCACCATTAACATGTGCTTCCTCAGATTCAGAACTTCCCAGTGAAGTGCAGAGGGTTCCCCAACTGATGATAGTTCAACTTTGATGTTCCAGTTTGGTGATGTGCAACAACATACACATTCAGTAGAAACCACACTTTGAATTTTGAATTTTGATCTTTTCTCAGGCCAGCGATACACCATAAGGTACCCTCTCGTGATGCTGCAACTTTGTTCTTCACCTTGCGTTCAGTAGTCAACAAGTCACATAAGAGAATCAGCATATTATTTATACTTTATTATAAAATGGGCTTTGTATTAGACGATTTTGTCCAACTGTAGGCTATTGTCAGAGTTCTAGCACAGTAAAGGTAGACTAAGCTATGAGATTCAGTAAGTTAGGTGTGGTAAATACCTTTTTGACTGAAAATATTTTCAACTTACAAAGGGTTTATTGGGATGTAACCCCATTACAAGTCAAGGGTGAGCTGTAGAATGTTTTGTGTCAGGTTTTCTGCCAGAAGCTGAGGCTTAAACCAGGTAAGCTCCTGCAGTTCTGTCCACCTCTTAATCCTGTTTTAAGAATGGACTTTACCAGCCAGGGGCCTAACTGAAGGGTCATGCAGAGTTTCTGTTGGAAAACTGGGACCAGCATGTACTCTATAGGGCAGACTGTCCTCCTGAATCCTCAGGGCAGTCTCAATTCCAAGTGGTCTACCCTCCTGAATGATTGGATCTGTAATTCATAAAGCATGGTTGCTATCGAATAGGAAGCAACGGCTTGGTAGACCAGTGTCCTGGACTAATGATGCAAAAAATAAACATAATTTCAATATGAGGGATAGCCCCGGAGAAAAATTAAAGAACACAATCAGGCATAGTTTCTTTTTCATTTTCGATTGATAAAGGAGTAATTTGAGCTAGCTCTAGTCACCAAGGCTGCAGTAGTAAGGGTCCCTAACTCTCAGGGTTTAGGACAAGTGTGGCCATTATGCAGATATTACAGGTTCTTTAGGACACAACCTCCAATTGCAATTGTGGAAATTGGTGGAATATTCCTGGGAGGAGCTCAAAGGACTACAAAGCTGAATAACATCTTTGTCTCAAGAACTTATATGAGAAACTGGTTTTTTCCCCTTTTCTCCTACAAGCATTTTGTGGCTCACCATTGCAGACACTGCATATCTTTGTATCCCACACAGTCCCCATGTTAATAGTTGTTTGCTAGTTGTGGTCATTTAATTGAAAAAAGCTGGCATGGAGATATTACAGGTCCCAGTAGGTCATTTGTGTATCAAGTTTGGTATTATTGCATTTGACCAAACTCCTTCCAAGTCCAAATTTATTACAGTTCTTTAAATGCATTAATAACGTATAAGAGGATAGACAGAGGACTGAAGAAAAGATGTGTGTGGCCTCTAAATATGCGAATCATCTACAATTCTGAGGGTTGCTTGCCATGGCCTATTGCCAGGAGTGCATTATAGTATTCCAGATGGCATGTTCTGTTGGTACTTGCTTTGGATTTGCTCAGGGAATGAGGTTAAAGGGGACACTAGGCTGTGGCTGGGATCCTCTTGTCTGCCCTCCCCAAGTAGGTCCTGTACGCCTCCTTCCCTCCCACCAGCCAGAAAGCTGCCCCAGCCTCTGTTGAGGATTGTGGATTCAGCAGCTTGCTGTCTCCCCATGAGTTCCCATGCAGCTCGTAACCCTGCCCTGCAGAGACCGATGAGACCCCCTCCCACAGACCTCGGAGCTGGGGCCAGTGTGGGCCTGAATTCAAAGACTCAGTAGATAAGGGTTGTGTTTTTCATAGGCTTGTCTGTCTTTATTTTCTTTTTTAAAAAAAGAAAAATACTCTGTTGTGCTAGAGTATTTTAAGCATATCCCAGATATCTGATTTGACCTGTAAATATTTCAGTTTGTATCTCAAGCATATATAATATGACTTTTTAAAAAACCTAACCACACTGCTCTTATCACACCTACCTGACTTAATAGATTTGTTAATAATAGTAATCCATCCAGGTTCAGTTTTCCCTAATTGTTTCACAGATGTCCCCAAACTGTTGGGCTGTTATATCAGGGTCTGTTGAATTTGACAGATCCATTCGTAAGTGTCTTTTGATCTAGTATAGAGCATCCCCCAGTTTTTACTGTATTTACTTGTTGAAGAAAATCAAATCATTGTTCTGTAAAATTTTTCATATTATATATCTGGCCTGTGCATCTTCCTTGTGCTGTTCAACATGTTCCTCTGTTCTCCATAGTTCATGGAAATTAATCATTAGTTGAAAAACTTGATGAGATTCAGGTTACCTGTGTGGCATATCAGTAGGCACAGAATGACTTTTATTGATGTCAAGGTTAATTAGTGGGTTCAGGTGTGGTCAGCCTGATTCATCCATTATGAGATTCTCTATCAACCTATTAACCTAATGGGTTTAGCAACCATTGATAACACTGCGTTCATTCATTAGAGGTTATAAATAGTGATTTTTCAATTCTGTCATTCTTTCTGCATGTATTAGCTCTTTTTCTATATAGAAGAACTTATCATTATCAACTTTTTGGTTATTCTGAAATACAATCCATACAAGAAAAGCAACATAAATGTTTCTTTCCATTTACTTATCAGTTTTTAAAACCATGAATTGCACCAGCAGCCTCCAAAAATGACCAATGAGGCTTGTTTATTTGTCATTGAATATTATTATAAACACTTTGGTTTTTATCTCTTTCACATGCATCAGTCCATTGTAGTTATTATTCTTTTTGATGCCCAAATGTCCTATGTTGGCTCATTGGGAGCCCCTTTTTAGTTGCCTCTGGTCACCTTTTAATATAATTCCCCTAGTCTTCTTTCCTGACAGAATAAGATATGGTGAGTTCTTGGCCAAAACATGGAATCAGCCATATTTACAAGGTATCTTGGTTCCTTTCCATGGAAAATAGTATGTAAAGGCCATGGTCTGGGCACTAGGGGTAGATTCCCTCTTAAAATGTAATGATGACTTCATCCTCCTGGTTATCTCCTTGTTCCTGCTCTCTGTGGGCCTCTGGATACTCCCTCCCCCATCACTTTTAACAGCCAGCGCACACCTCTCCTCCAGCCAGACCCGCTCTCTACACTTTCATCCCTCCCCTTCTAAGTTGGATGCCTTACTTGCCTCCAAGCTTCTAAGACACCATTGTGGGGGATACTTCCGTAACACTGAAGGATAGTGAGACCCTTTTATTTTTTTAGTAGACTGTTTTAAATTTTTTCAGGAGAGTTAACCTGTCACTACCTAAATCCTTGGTAGACAAATCCAGTCTATTTCTTAACCTAGAACAACAGTGTTCTGAAACACCAGGGAAGTAGTCAGCCCACTCACGAGAGTTGGGGAGTCTTCCTAAAACCAACAATCCCCAAAGGTGTGTGTGTTTTCCGGGGAAGCTTAGGTGATTGCGTGTTGAAATTTGTAACTGGGGTTGCCAGGTGATGAAAAATCACTGAGGCATTAGTTTCTCTTAACCATTTCTAGGCCACGTACCCATTTGAACATCTGATGAAAACTATGGACTTTCTAATAAAAGATACATAGACACAAAATTCAGCAGACAATTTCACTGGCTTCGAGGAATTCAGATTATCTTGAAGTTAAATTTGTTTTCACAGACGAGGTCCTGATTTGCATTGGCTTGTTGGAAGCAGCAGGATTTGGAGGTGGGTCAGACATCCCGGCGAGAAGGCACAAAGCTAGAACCAGGGTGGTGGCTTTAAGTCACGCCAGGGAACATGATTCATGCTTTCGTCTAGAACTGCGCCTCATGCCGACCATGAGCTATTTGGTGTCAGTCCATGACTTCATAAGCATAGAAATTGAGAGTAAGCATTTAAAAATATTTATAGCAGGGGTGCCTAGGCAGCTCGGTCAGTTAAGCACCCCACTCTTGGATTCAGCTCAGGTCTGATCTCGTGGCTCGTGAGATCAAGCCCCACATTGTGCTCCCTGCTCAGCGGGATTCTGCTTAGACATTCTCTCCCTCTGCCCCTTCCCTGACTCACACTCACACACTCACTCTCTCTCTCAAATAAATGAATGAATAAGTCTTTAAAAATAAATAAAAACATTTCAAGCAACCCAGTATTGCTATGACTCCCAAGCGCATCGTCAGTGGCCTTGTCTCATTGAACAGGACGTAAACCATCCTGGATGCTGTTGAGTGTTACTTGGTGAGTTCATGTGGCAGGACCTGCATGCTTGTCATCTGAATAGGATCTTTATCACTTCCCAACAGTTGGAAATTAAAAACCAAAGCAAAAACCAGTCCTTCGTCTCGGTGTAATAGGCAACAGCAGGCAAAGCCAGAATACTTTTGCCCAGCCTACTACACCACATTGTTTTAGCCCGTGGTTCTGTTAGTACTTGGTTTAGGTTTGTCTCCACAGGTTACCTCTAGAGCTCACCCAGGATAGAGCACGCAGTAGGCAATCCATCTTTGCTGACCGAAGACAGAGCTCAGCAAAACTATTCTCCAAAGAGAGAAGATGCATTCTTTCCCTAATGATACCCTGTGGAATGGTGCTGGGGGAGATCCTAAAATTCCTAGGAAGTTGGAGTTATCTACATAAGGGAAGTATGACAGGGAATAAATTATAAGCAGTCATTATTCACGGAATAGTCTCCCAGAACTTGAGATAAGTAGAGTAACATTAAGTAGCTGGTCCTCACAGGAGAAGTTGCCAGGCTTTGGGGATGGCTAATATTGTAGTGTTTACATTGTGGGAATTAACAAGTCAGTAACAAATGTGGTCCGTTTTCAGGACAGAGAAACCAGAGTGGTCTCAAGTATAATACCACTAACAGTGCGAAGAAAATCGTGTACTTAATCTCCAGAATGAGATTTTGTAAAGGAAAGGGAAAAGAAAGAAATGGTAGTGTATTCCCTGTCCAGTTTTTCCCTTTGCCCAAACCTTTCTGTCATCTCTCTCTATCTTCCCTGTGGATCCAGGATTAGTCAAATCCACTCTTTGAAGGAATCCAAAATCTTGTCTTTAAAAATTGGGCTTGTGAAAAGTCACCTTTAGCTCTCACAACTGCTGGCCTGAGAACAGACTGGCCCTTGCCGCCCCCACCCCATTCCCGGCACCACCAGAGCCTGTGCCACACTCCCAGCATGCCTCGGGGCACTGTGCAGCTGCCCTGACACCATGCGGTGCATTGGTGACGGTTCCAAGGAGGCTGCATGAACTGGAAGTCAACAGCTGTCACTCTTACCAGAGAAAGGGATTTTACCTCAGGACAACTCAGATTCTGTGGATCCAGACCCTGCTTACAGAGAGAGATTTCCTTCTTTCTTTTTCCCTTCCTTCCTTTCTTCCTACCTCCCTTCCTTTCAATTGCAGAGAATTAGAAATATTACCTGCTAATAGTAACTGAAGAAGAAAAGTTGAGGCTGCCTCACAGAACCGATGAAATGAGTAATAGACGGTATATGGGCATGTGCTGCCAAGGAACAAGTGGTTTATATTTATCAACAACTATTAAGCAAACTAGAAGTTTCTAGAAATAACATTGTTTTTTAACATCCCTTCTAAATAACACAGGCTGTTTGCTCTATCTCTTTGTAAGAAGGACCCCCTCCAAGGAAAAAAATGTCCTCCTGACCATGCACAGGAGGGGCATAAAGGAGCTCATCCACGGTACATGGGCACAGAAATGCATAATCGCTCAAGTTTGATTCGACCTTTGTCTCCACAAATAAAAAGACTGATAACCCCAGGTGTCACCACCACATTTTTTAAACACATACATCACACCGGGCACAGCTTAATGACTATTTTCAAGTACAAATGAATTTCCTGAAATGGAAGAAAAGAAACAGAATCATTCTATGTCAGTGTAAAAAGGGGAAGAATTGGGGTAGGTAGGGGGCTTCACTTACCCCTACAGTTCTCAGTAATACCTACCAGTAAATGTTTTCCTGCACCAATGCTCTGACTCCACGCTGGGCGTTTTATGGTTACTGATAGTAACGTGATTATGGTGACCATTTACTGAGTGCATCTATGTACCAGGCATAGGCTAAGTACTTTATGTTAGTGGATTTTAAAAGCCTTTAATATCCCTAAGAGATAAATGTTTTTATGATTTCACTTCATAAGCAAGGAAACAGCTTACTCAGATCATGTCCCTCACAAGTGGCCAAGCTGGGCTAACTTCTTAGCCTTAACAATTACGCTGGCCTGTAGGGGATTTTTTGTTAGTTTGGGTTTTGGGGGTCCTTTTTTTCTTTGCTTTTGTTTTTCTCTTAAAAGTTTAAAAGAGAGGCTCCTGTGCTCCTTGACTAGAAAGGTTCCAAACCACTTTTTTATCATAGAATTCTCATAAGCTACCAGAGGGAATGGAAGCTGGCCACAGCACTATCACTGGAAGGTAATAATTAATGACAGAAGTGTCACTTAAAGAGGTCAGTGACACCCAGTGTATGTTTCTCTTGGATTAACTTTTCTAACACTCTTTAAATAATGCGTTGATATCAGCAGAGACTTTAAAAAAAAAAAAAAAAAAAAAGCAAACAGACTTGAACAGTTTAAACCTCTGAGAAGAAAAATATGAAAATAAAGCTGTTCTCATAGCCTTCTACAGTCACTTACACTTCTTTTTCTGTGATAATCATTGTGATAATCACCACATGTTGTGGGCTTTTTTTTGGTGCCAAGCAGTGTGCTTCAAGTATCAACAAGCCGGAAAGATGGGAATTGTCTCGGGTTTGCAAATGAAGAAATTAAGGCCCTGTGAGGTGCGGAAGACCTATTTCTGTGTAGAATCCTAGGGAGACTTCCCTCCATGAGACGGAACCTATCCAACAGAAGCGGCAGGAAATACGGCCCAGATGGGCGAGCACTTCCAAGGGATCATACAAAAATACCCTTTAATGGCACAGGCAGTGAAGGATCAGCATCTCTGTGTGACAGAGTACTTTGTCATTGATGGGCACGGGCAGCAATTAAAATACAGTCAGCTCCACGTGCCATTTAAAAATGGTCCGATTGTGGGCCGAATGCCCTTGGTGTAACCTATAAAGTGCTCTCTAAAGATTTCTCTAGAGAAGGGACTTGTGTCTCCTCAGGGATGCAGTGGTACTGCCAAGGGTCATGTCTGCGTGTGATTTTAGAGTTCCTCCAACCCTCTTTGTGGGTAGCAAATCTAGAAGGTGGCAGGGCCAAGCGCCGGGCATACAGACCTCAAATCCAGGAGCCCCGGCATGACGACTTCTCTCCCCAGCAGCTTCAAGTGGGATGAGTCATTGAGCTTCTCCAGACCTGGGTCTCACTGGCAATAAGAGAGGGCGTATTTCTCACCAAGACGGTGTGAAAATAATGCTAGCCATTGGTACAGATCACACTGAGCTCCTTAGAACACTTGAACCGTCTGAGTTATTTTTAAAGGTGGAAATGGGCCAGCCCCCAATGAACCACAGATTTCCTCTGTTGGGTGACCCCATGTCTCTGCTTCCTCAAAGACTGTCAGAACTTGGGCCTTCCGTTTCTGCTTGTGAGAATGCATCTCTTGGAGTTTATTGGTGATTTGTGCCATTCGCACACCTTGTAAAGCTGAACGAGGGCCCTGCCAGCTGACTTGTGGCTTGAGCTGGTTTGTCCAGAAGAGTAACTGTGAGAGGACTCTTTAATTTCATTTAGAGTGAGGGATGGGGCAGAGCCAGTGTGCCCGAGTGTCACTTCCTGCCCGCTGACCAACACACAGAGCCCCTCTGACAGGTGACCTGTCCACACTGGCAGTTTGTCTCATCGCTATCTCTGACGCTGAGCATTTCTCTTGCCTGCTTATCACAACTTGCACCTTTGGGATTATTTGAAACTTCTCTCTCCCTTTCCTCCTTGTTTCCCCTGTCTTTTTCCTTCTTTCTTCTTCTGCCCGCCTTTTTCCTGGTGTCCTCTTTTCCCTCTCTTTCCCTTTCCATTTTCTTCTCAACCTTCTACTCAAGCACCACGTGTTAGTCCGTCCCAAAAGCGATCATGAAAAGACCCCAGTCCAGCTGCAGGAACAGCAGCACAGCCCTGGCTTGGGGACAACGGGGGAGACCAAACTTAAGTCATCAGAGACTTAAGAAAGATGGGGTTTGCTGTGAGATCTATTTTACAATGAAAATTCTGCTATGAAGAGGAATCTTTTCATTTTTTTTTCCCCTTGATATAGTCTGAAAAATTTATACCTAATGCCAACAAATTATATATAATTAGTCTGGGTGATGTATAATTTCCATTTGATTATATATATTAAAGTGATTAAGGAACTTCAGTTTTTCACTAGTAAATATCTGCCTTCTTTGTTCCATTCTGGGTCCGTAATGACTGTTTGTATCAAGTGCAGGACTTGTGCAACACTCAAGTGAGCAAGGTTTGAACGCTCTCACCGAGCTCAGTTGACTGATGTCTGTGAATCCAGGAGGTGACACAAAGTTAGCTACGTGTAGTGGGGCGGAAGGGGGTAGGAGGGCTGAAGGCAGATTTGCCTTCAGTCTTTAAAACCATCAAGTAATTTGGCATGACTTCCAATAATGATAATAATAATAATAATAATGAAATAATTTTAAAAACCTGAATAGAACAGTGTAGGTGGAAAGCCATATTTCAAACAAAGCTATTCAGTTAAGTAGATGACATCCCCACCATTTTTAATATTGTATAGAATAAAATGAGGTTTTGGCACTTCAGCTTTAATTAATGATTTCTGTTTGCCTCTTGTAGAATACTTCTATATATTTATTACCATGTATAGCAGGTTTTCTTTTTCCAGTTAGAGGATAGATTTCATCCTTCATCTTTGCAGGTAGCTGATCCAAGACATTTTTATGTAAATGGATTAATTAATCGGTAGCCTTCGTTTGAAACTTAAAAAGAAAGTAATCCTTTCTGAGAGGCATTAACTGCTTTTTAAAGCCATAAACAGTTCTTCACTTAAGCACCGTGTCATACAAACAGAAATTATTTGACAGCAGTAATCATAATAAAATGCATTACCCCTTACCAAATCACCTTCAATTCAAGGTGATTAAAAGAATCCGTTCATTAGAAGACCATGCAGCAACTTTGCTTATAAAAGTTGCATTTTTTGGAAACTTAATGGTTACATATTGATGAAACTTTTGAGCAAGTGACATCATACGTTAAATGACCTGGGCAGCCTTTGTGAGAAGGTGTTGAGCCACAGAAATATGCTGGGTTCGAGGCAAGGCAGCTACACCTGGCCTCCTTTGAGAGTCCTCAAACCGCTCTGATTTATGCAAATCAGAAAGCTTTGGCTGGGCCAGCATAATCCACTTCCTTCGGGTTCATGTGACCATGCAAATTCAAGCACTCCTGAATAGTCCCAGAGGGGCTGCGCCTCTCATTATTCCTGCCCCATTCTCTGCGCAGTGCAGGCATTCAGGCTCTGAATGGACAAGGGCTTAATTACTCACCACATCTGTCAGATCAGATTCAACTTGAGAATGAAGAGAATCCCAGACAAGCCCAGTCGTTTCTTTGCAATGTTCTTCATGGCCGAGGTCACCCGGCTCTATCTTCTAGGGAATATTTTCCACTCCTTGTTTCATGACCCTTCTGGAAAACAGGGACTCCAGCTTTTGGAGATCCATTACTGGGCCTTTCACATTGTGTGTGGCCTTTACAAATGTTAATTAATCTTCCTGACGATGCACACGGAGCATCAGGGAGCCCTTTATTCCCGCAGGGCTACTGATGACCAGTGTGAATGCCAGAAAGTTTTCCTTACTGTTTCCTGACCTACATGCTCCTCTTTCTATGTGCTTCGCTTCTTTGTCCCACTCCCCATAACGTGTCTCCCACATGACAGATTGACTACTCACATTACCAGGTCAGCCAGAGTTTGACAAAGTAAAGGCGGATGGTCCCCAAATACAGGGTCTACCTATAAGGAATGAGGTTCTTGCCAACTAAACATTCCCAAGGCTGTCAGCCCAGGCCTGCCAAGGAAAATGTACATAATAGCGGGTAGGAAGGAATGTGTCCACCAGGAACCAAACAGAGGATTATTCTTAGTGAAGGGGCATGAACATGCCTTTTCCCTTGTGTCTTTCTGTGCTGCTCTCACTTGTGTCTAAGAAGGGATTCTTGGTATGTGCAACTCTGATACAGAGTTTCCTGGGTTCTGTTTTGGTTTTGGTTTTCCTATTTTTTTTTTTTTTTTTTTTTAGGTAAAATTCACATAACGTAAATTTAACCATTATGAAGTGTATCACTTGGTGTTATTCTGTACATTCACAGTGTTATGCCACCATTCCCTCTGTTGGGTTCCAGATCATTTCATTACCCAACAGGAAGCCCTGTATCCATTCCCCCCAGTCCCATCTCTATGGATTTAGCTCTCTTGGATATTTCATATGAATAGAATCATAGAATGTGTGACCTTTTATGACTTCTTTTATATAACATAATGTTTTGGAGATTTGCCATACTGTTTTACTTTGGCATTTTTCTGGGCTCTGTGTGTGTGTGTGTGTGTGTGATTCTTGCCCCATCAAAATGATTCCTCTTCATGTGGTCTTAGATAAAGTCATTGCCCTCTGTGGAAGCCTGAGGATCAGCTTGGACCCGTCGTCTTTCTGTCATTCTAGTGTCTACTTATTCTCTAAGCTCTGTTGAGTCCACATCTGAAATACCTCAAATCAGTGTTCATTGATATTCTTCCTGCCTTTTTCAAACACCATTCAGCGCCCGGCTGGTCTTTCTCAAGCTGGTCAATCTGGTCCTGCCACTGCCCTGCTCAGTGCTTTTCCCTGCTCCCCACCACCTTCAGAACAGGGGTCAGGCTCCTTATAGTACCGTCCAAGGCTGCTCACGGCCGCTCCTCCACTTCCTTCGCCCCATTCCCATCCTCGCCTGATACACCTTATCTACCCGAGCCTGCCCCTGGCTCTCCGAGCAACAGCACAATTGCTGTTGATGCATCCGGTTCCCTCTCCTAAACTGCCCTTCGTCTCCCCAAAACTTGGAAAATCCATCCCTCCTTCTTGATCTGTTGCATTTTACCTTCTCACCTTCCGTTGATCCACTGGTCAGAATGAATTCCTCTTTTCTCTCTAATCCCATGGCTTTTTATTTATCAAATACTTACCATAACCAGTCTTTAATGAGGGTTCTTTATAAATCTCCATCCCTTCCCGACTCACCTCTAATCTTGGTTTTGCCTTACTCATTTGTAGTATCTCTAGCAACAGCCACTGTGTGGGTCCTCAAAACATGTTTTCTTGAATGATTTCTCCAAAGAAAAAATTACAGGCCCACAAGGAGCCCTGAGTCATGGCTAGAACCACTCTGATGGAAAAGCAACATGGACTAACATTTAAAATAGTAATTATTTTGGTCTTCTATTGAATTTAAAGTCGCCCACAGTGGTTTACCAGTTTCAATTAGCAGAAAATGCAACTTTGCTTTTTTCCCCCCTCAGATTATGTTCTTCATTACAAATCCCAAGAGTTTTATCTGCAGTTGCCAAAAATCTTTTTGACAAATTGCACAGGAGGCATTTTGGGATTGTGTGATAGAGTTGATTGAATTTAGGCCAAGTTCTGTGCCCTGACATCACTCAAAACAAAAATACAGATGTAGAGCTACTCAAAAATGTATCTATTTATTTTATCCCAACCCTCCTAAGTCATCTGTTTTTAAAAATAATCAGTTGTATTCTTTTAAAATTAAATGCCAAGTAAACAATGCAAATAAAACTATTTTGTTTGCTGAGAAGTAATTGAAAATCTGCAACTAATTACAAATTGGCAAGCTCTGAGCCTACGAATAGCTGAAATGCTCTGCTGATGCATTGTTTACGGCGAGGTTCAAACTGGTTTCTTTACACCAGCCATCCACAAGTTATTAATCAATACTTTGCCAAGTTCTATACCTCACCTTCAAAAAATTGTAATAAACATTTAATTTCCAATATGGGCTTCATAAACAGAGCTGTTAAAAACTAGAAGAGGAGGTGTAATTGGTTAGAACACATAAAGCCTGTTCTTAAGTTATGTGAATTGGCTTTTCGTTGAAATACCCTGTTCTTCCTTGACTACTCAAGAATCCTGTAATTTAGTTGAAATTAATACTCTGTCAGTCTGGTCATTGAGTCCCCTATGGCACTTCACTAATATATTACAAGACCTCCTTAATTGAAATTCTGGAGAAAGGCAACATACAGTATTCATGGACCACAGAGAGACAGAGATCAACAAATTCGATCTGCTATTGCCACAAGCAGGTAAAGTTGAGTTTATAAATGTCTCTATTTGAGTTGTGAAGTTAAATATATTATATACATATATATATTATATTTTTTATGTTTTTAAATATATATAATATATTGAGTTGTGAAGTTAAATATATAATCATACATTTATATATATAATATAGATATATAGATATCTGTATGCACATATGTATGTATAAATATACACACACCCTTCTTCCATACCTCTCAGACTCCATCTTCTATTGCTTTTTCTCTGCCAGCTCCTGGCTCTTTTTTCTTTCAGGTTTCAGTTTAACCTCACTCCTCAAAAAGACTTTTCCTGCCCACCTTACTTAATATATTGTACTTTATTCTCTTTCTTCTTTTATTTCCTTGATTATTGTGTGATGCCTCCACTGGCTTACAAGCTATGCAAGGACAGATACCTTTTTTATCTTGTTCACTACTCTAACCCTGAGTAGTACCTGACATATGGTGAGTTCTCAGTAAGTAGTAGATGGATGGATGGATGGATGGAATGGGATGTTAGATGGTGGGTGGATGAATGGATGCATGGATGGGTAGATGGTGGATGGATTAATGGATGGGTGGATGGTGGGTGGATGGGTGGATGATGGATGGATGGATGGGTGGGTGGATGGTGGATGGGTGAGTGAGTGGATGGATGAATAGCTAGAATAAATGGGTGAATGAAGGAATAAAGCTATATTGGCTAGAAGAAGCAACAAAGTTAAGACAAATCAAAGGGCATGGCTCTAAAAGCAACTCCTTTAATAAGAATCCAAAACCTGTTTTAAATTCCAAAGTTGGAGATATCTCTCCAGATTGTGGTGCATTCAGAGGTAAGAAATGGTGACAGGTGTGACACGGTGACATAATGAATTCTCTTCAACTTTCACAAGGGTAGCTCAACAAAAAAATGATGAGATCTGTGTCTGTGGCCCCAAGGCTTGATCCAGGACCAGTGTGGAAATTGTTGGACTGCATATTGTGGCTTAAATTGAGAAAACTTTCTCACTGAGAGAGCTGCCCTGAATGGAAAATGAGTAGTGAGCATGTTAGTGGAAGTGTTCATACATACAGCACCTAAATACTTAGCAAGGATGCCTATTAGAAGGGATATAGGCATCACGTGTGTTGTGGTTCTAGATGACTTGTCTGGCTCCTTCCCACCCTGAAGCTCTATGATTCTGGAATGATCAAAATAGAAGCCCGCTCAATAGTTGACCATTATTTTAAAAAGGAGAAATTCCAATGAGATGTGGATTATTCATTTTGTCCCATAAGGATATAACTTAAAAAAAATGATAAAAATGAACTGAAAGAAAATATTCTAGCAAAATAATAGGGCTGAATTTTGAAAGTCTCTTTCCCACCTTCTGTTCCCTGGTATGCCTTAGATAGAGGCATGTAGTAACTGAGCTATATTATGAGTAAGGAGTCTGCGCTCCCAGGGGGTGGCTGGGATGGCATGTAAGGTCTCAATCCAGCTCTGTGATCTCCGGGCAGAGCCTCTATGTGGGAAAAACAGTGGTACCTCCAAAGTAGAATAAGAGCTCTCCATCCATGTGAAGATGACTGACAAGGTCACTAAACCCTACAGTAATCTAGCAAGTTAAAGCTCTCTGTGTCCACCTGTCCTTTCAGGACATACTTCTGGGGAACCCCCCCCCAAAAATTATAGATTGATATTCTGTTGCTGAGTCATTTTTCTTGCAGTTCTTTTTGTGTTTCCTTTTTATTGTTAGTTTAATACCTGGACCATGGAATTGGTGCCTTCCAGTGGGTGTGAGGGAGAGAGCCTAAGCCAGAGATCTACTCCCGGGAGGCAGATCTAGACATGGAGGTGTTAGGCCCTCTTGCAACTTCACAAATGTCCAGAGATCAAGATTCATGTTCTGTCTGGTTAATGAAGTTTGGATTATTCACTGCATCACAATCCAGTTCTTTCCCTTGCCAGTTGTTGGTGTGATTGGATCCTGAGAATGGGGTGCTGGAGGGATTTCACTTCCTCACCTGGTATCTAGCCAGTCAGGGTCATTGTCTTACACGAGAGGCCTGAGTTGGGCCATGGAAAGCGGAGTGGTCACTGGCAAAGCTCCCCCGATGTTCTCTCTTCCTGTGCCTCCCTTCATCTAGAGAGAGTTCACTCATCTCACAAGGTCCAGCTGAATGGCGCCTTCTCTTTGGAGCTCTCCCAGGCCCTTAGGCAGAACAGCCTTTCTTTCCAGAACAGCCTCCTCATGGCCCTTGATCTCACATTTTTCAGTTCATGTTATAGGTTCTTCTGCAGACGTGGCTCTCCCCTGGGTCCTGGGAACAGGGATTTTGTTCCCTTTTACTTACAGCTCCAGGATCAGCACAGTTCCTGGCCCATAACTGATTCTCTCTGAATGCCTGATGAATAGGAGGGAAATGACAAGGCACCTCAAATATTAAAGGCATTGATAATTCACGGATGGAGAGTAAAAAGACGTGTGAAGTTCAATGTGAAACTAATCTTTGCTCCCCAATCCTGATTAAGTAGTGACAGTTTCTTCCTCTCATGAGCCACCTGGATCTTAATGGTTATTTTCTTACAAGGTTGTTGAGTTTACAAGATGACAGAACTATGTTTACCTTGGACTTGGGGCTGTCCTCTACTAAGAAGCTTTCAGCAGAGCCTGGGAGTCAAGTTATGGCATTGTGGGCAAAAAGCCAGTGGGGAAAGCCTACGGGAAAAAAACCTCATGGATAAAAAAGGCCTTATCTTCTGGTCCCTGAGTCTTACAGAATTATGCAGTGACCTAGCCAGCTTCTCCCACAGTGATGCCTCACTGTGTGTTCCAAAGCCTGAACTCATTCTGAATGGGGTCCGGATTCCCAGTGCTGCAGGCAGCCCCTCAGGGTCAGGGGCCACCGTCCTGTCAATCAGCGGAGGCAGGTGGAACATTGCACAGCTGCACCCCTGGCTGCATTTTCCAACACCTTCCTATCCTATGATGCTCAGTCATTGGCAAGCTATCTCTGCCACCTTGTCATACTTGTCTGGGTTCTTAGTGGCTGTGCGTGTGGAAAGACTATCTCCAGTCCTTTTTTTTTTTTTTTCCTCCGGACAAGCTCAACTTCACTTCCTCTGGTGTTATCAAACCCTTTGTTTCCAAAACCGTTACTCAACCACTTGGGGAGTTAAACTCAATTCCTCCCTCCCTACATCCTCCCAGCTGAAAGTAATGAGAAAAACAATTGGCCCTGGTGAGGATGTTGGTCTTCCTGTTCTCCGCAGTCTACCATGACTTCGAGGGATAAGGCCGTAGAATTTTGTCAGCTGCATTTCGTACTGCTGGTAGGTGTTTGGCCATCCCTGCTTCAAGCCCACCTTAAAGAAACATATGGCCCCAGATTATTCATTGCTACAGATACGAGACTTTCCCATGTGAAGAGACTTAACAGATGAAATATGGTTTCTGAACCTCTTTTCATTTACCGTCAAAATAACAAGTGATGTCTTGTCTTTCAACAGAGACGCTCTTTTCACTCTGCTACTCAACAAAGAATGTGCCGTTGTCTTTGCTGTAGATTTTTATTTTATTTGTAAATTGTGCGTGCTGCATGCTACGGAATACTGAAAAGCCACACACCCTGGCTTGTTAGCTGACACACAGTATGTGTGATTACAAATTGTTTGAATAACAGTGGACTATTGAACTGCCATCCAGATGTGAGTGGAGTTAACTGTGGGAATGTCCACAAAGGAGGATTATCTTCCTTGTTGCTTAGTCCAAGCCCCCCAGAAAGTGGAAACGTAGGCATGGAAGCTATTCAAATAGCACAGTAGCTACAGATGGCTCTTCAGAAGCAAAATTATTAATTTTTTTAAATTCACATTGCAATTAAGACTTAGTTTGTTCTCCTAAAGTAAATCATGCAAAGAAAATGCCAGACAACAACAGAAGAAGTTCCAGCTTGAATGGCCTTTGGGAATGTTTTAATCATTTTGTGTTTTTAAATATCTAGAAATTCAGAACACTGTAGATTCGAGATAAGACCCTGATTGTCCAGAGTCTCTGGGCTGTCTTCTTTTGCGTGTTCTGCTTCCCATACTTCCTTCCATACTGTCTGCCATCCAAGATACCACAACCGTAGAATGGTCAGCATTCCTAGTTCTGGTGGTGGGGAAGCAATGCAGAAATTTTCTGTGAACACTTTCTTTAAAAAGCATTTGAGCCACAGTGAGACATCACTTCACACCTGCTAGGATGGCTAAAGTAAAAAAGACAGATAATAACAAGTGTTGACTAGGATATGGAGATGTCAGAACCCTTATGCTCGCTTGTGAGAAAGTAAGAGGATGTGGCCACTTGAGAAAACAGTAAAAATGGAACTGTTGTATGATCCAGGATTTCTGTCCCTGGGGATAGACACTCAAGAGAAGGGAAAATACGTGTTCACATAAAAACTGGTGTGTGAATATTCATAGTAACATTATTCATCATAGCAGAAGTAGAAACAACCCAAATGTCCTTCAACTTCTGAATGGATAAATAAAATGCAGCATATAATTCAGCCATTAAAAGGAATGAAGCCTTGAAAACATGCTACGTGAAAGAAGCCAGTCCCAAAAGACCACGTGTCCTGTGAATCCATTTGTTTGAAATGTCCAGAATCTGCAGAGACAGAAAGTAGAATAGTGGTTGCCTAGAACTGGAGAGGTTGAAGAAAAATGGGGAGCGACTGCTGATAGGTGTAGGATTTCTTTCCAGAATGAGGAAAATTTTCTAAACTTGGTTGTGGTGGTGGTTGTACAACTTGCTAAGTACACTGAAAGCCATTAAATGTTATACTTTGTATGGATGAACTGCATGGTGTATGCATTGAGCCTTAATAAATCTGTTTTAAAATGAAGGCAAACTAAAGACTTTTTTTTTTTTTTAAGATTCTATTTATTTATTTGAGAGAGAGCGATCACAAGCAGGCAGAGAGGCAGGCCGGGTGGGGGGAGAGCCGGCTCCCCGCTGAGCAGAGAGCCCGATGCGGGGCTCGATCCCAGGACCCTGAGATCATGACCTGAGCCGAAGGCAGAGGCTTAACCTACTGAGCCACCCAGGCGCCCCACTAAAGACGTTTTTAAATAAGATTTTTAAAAGGTAATTTGAAAGTGATTTTTTCTTAGAAAATCACACCTCAAATTAGGATATCTTCAGAAATCACATATTTGAGCTTCTTTGGCAGCATGAGAAAGAAGGGAAATGGTTTTAAATTTAATAGCTTATCTCCTTTTTTTTTTTTTTTTCCTGGAATGAAAGATCTGTTACTTGTTCAACAATGTCAACGCTTCCTATCTCTAGTTGGAATCTACAGCAGTAGGTTGGCACCTAGCCATCAAATACCTAGATTTACCTTTGTGCAATAAAACTCCCTTTAGTGATGCATGTTGAAATTCATCATTTTGAACCTATTTTAAATTCTGTGGCAAACAAGTAAAACAAAATTTAAATCATGAAACATCAACCAAGTCAGAGAAAGCAAAGAAACGAGTAGGAAATCCTCTCTATTCTGTTCGCACTCCGCCTTCTGTAGTTTAATCTAAAGAAAAATGTGGAATTTCCTGCAGAGTGATTAATAGGCCAGTGTGGTGACATACAGGAACTCTGAGCTTGACCTTGCAGGTAAAGGCTAACTGGTATGTTAAGTTGATTACACAATTTCCTCCCAATAAGTTGACAAGTGGTTTGCACAGTTGCCTTGACATTTGCCCTTATAAATGCACACTTATAAATGACTTGCTTTTTTAGCTAAAGCAATCCTTATTTTAGATGTGACATGTGTTAAGTAAACAGTCCGATAGGGAACCCTAGTTTCTGAGCCACCCTAGCCAGGGCAGATTATCAGAGTTGCTAGGGGACAAAAGTCTGGGGAGCCTGAAACCCAGTTTCGAGATCTGGCTATGTTCATAGGGTGCAAGAAACACCAAACTGTCTTCTCCCTTCTAAATATGAACTAGACTAGTAGATTTAAGAAGGTGACTCCACACATGCCCAGAAATGTTCCAGGAGTGGAAGCTGCTTAATGGTTTGCAGTGAATAATGAGTGGGCTTAATTCTGGTGTGCCTAGTGTGTTTTCAGAGAGTAAAGTCTCAAAGAAAATACAGTCTCTGGTATTCCTTCAAAAATATCATGGCGAAAAGGTTTCTAGTTCACATTTCTGTTCTGTGATCATTCTCACAGGAAGAAAATGTAGTCCTTTCATCATCTAGAGAATATAGTTTATTGAGATATTTTTTTTTTACAGATGTACTCCATCCCTCTATTTAAGGGGCCAAGTTACAAAAAACCATTATAAACAAACAGGAAATGTAGTTTCGGATGATAAATCCAAGTGCTGCTTAGGAAAATAACTGTTTATTTGTAGATTTATAAGTCAAGTACTTTTATTGAACCTAATATATCCTGATTTGATAAGTGAAAGAACCTTTGCTAACATTGTTGATTTCGCTGAGATCTATTCGTGTGTGCTTCTCTTCCTGAATGAGTTAAGCTTTTGGAAAATGAATTGATTTGTATTTGTATATACAGAGATAATACCATTTATGCTTTCCAGGTCTAGAATATGATAAGCCTTGAGCTCATCTGAAAAACAGAATATTATTAGGACTCAGAGGTTAAATTTACCATCCAGCCATCGAGTCCATGAACATTCCTCTGAAACAATGTGCAGACCCATTATAAATCATCTTCATTCACGTTAACTCATATAAAATGAAGCTCGTCAACCTGAAAATGTTTACTACTTCCCCGAGATGCCTCACTCAGTAATCCTTTTATTTATTTCATTACTTCACTCAGCCGCCTGTAGGTATTTGTAACAAAAGGATGGCCGTCCACTTTCTGGCTGGCTGTGTGCTTGGACGAGGGCTGGAGCTAATCTGTCCTGCCATGTGGCTTCTCATTTTAAGTTGTCAATACTCAGTAACCATTAACTATTAACGACAGCATCTCCTCTCCTGTTTCTGAGCCATTTCACTTCCTCCCCAGCTGGCCGGCGCCCTGTTAGATGGACGCAGGGGGCAGGGGGAGCCCTCTCTGCTCGTGGAATGTCAGGATCTCCTGAGGTTTGGCTTTCAACTCTGCATGGCAAATCCCAGTCTCATGAGCTTCCCACCCCAGTGGAACAGAGAAGTTTCTGATGCCTGTCAAGTTTCTCTCTCCAGAGAGTACTCTCTTAAAAAATAAAAAATAAGACTTCTGGTATATACATTTTCTTCATACATATGGATTCGACAGTTCTGTGCATGACTCAGTGCTCACCGTAGTAAGGGCGGCCATCCTCTGTCACCATCCAACATTGTTACCGTATCTTTGACTCTATTTCCAATGCTCTGCTTGTTTTTCATCTCCGTGACTTATTTTATTTATAACTGGAAGTTTGTACCTCTCGATACCCTCTGTCTATTTCACCTCATCTCTTTTACTTTCATTTTTCTTAAAGATTGATTTATTTATTTAGAGAGAGAGAGAGAGAGCATGAGCAGGGGGAGAGGCAGAGAGAGAGAGAGGGAGAGACTCCCCCGTGAGCGCAGAGCTTGCCGTGGGGCTCGATCTCAGGACTCTGAGATCACTACCTGAGCGAAAACCAAGAGTCGGACACTCACCTGACTGAGCCACCCAGGTGCTCCTATTTTACATTAAAAATCAAATATTTCAGAAAGGAAAAATAAAGGACATAACATAATGAGCACCCTTCTGGGCTCAAGAATTAATATTTTACAGGGCGCCTGGGTGGCTCAGTGGGTTAAGCCTCTGCCTTTGGCTCAGGTCATGATCTCAGGGTCCTAAGATCGAGCCCCGCATCGGGCTTTCTGCTCAACAGGGAGCCTGCTTCCTCCTCTTTCTCTCTTTGCCTGCCTCTCTGGCTACTTGTGATCTCTGTCAAATAAATAAATAAAATAAAAAGAATTAGTATTTTACATATACAAAGGAAGCCCCTATTCGACTTCAGGAAAAATTTATAATAAAAGACAAAGTTTACAGCATCTTGAAGAAATCCAGATAAAATATTGAGACATACCCTGTGAGAGGGGTAATGCACTTTTCTTTTGTTGGATTGCATTTTTTATATTCCAAATATTTGACCCATAAGAAATCACCAATATTCAATTCTTTTCAGCCTTCAAAAGGGACAGTTTATGGGGTCAGCCTCATGGCAGGGAGACAAAAATGTCCACTGCACATTGTAGAGGAATCCAAAGTCAAGCTCACATTTTCTCTTGTCTAGATCATTAGCTCAGCCTCAGAGTAGGCTGTCCAGCCTCGTATCTCCACCCCTGCCAACTGAGCCGCCTCCACTGGCCAGGAGTGTACGTGTAGGGTCGAGCTTTTACTACAAGCCGGCTCCCTTGCAGAGACGGCCACTCCACATTTCCGCCTCACTGGGAGCTATGAGATAGTCAAGGGCAGATCCACATATTATGGGATACAGTTTGGGACACCCTGCTGAGGAGAGGTGAAGCTCAAAATTAGTTATGAAAGTTAATGCTTGCTTGGGTCAGGAAAAGAAAGCACAGAAGAACTTTTACAACAAGCAAATACTGCAAACACCATGAAGTCCGGAAAAATCACATCATTTTATTAACTGACTCCTTGACAGATACTTATAATTCTCTCTTCTGTGTACCTTTAGCTGCACATTCTTTGGCCATTTCTTCATATAACATTTCCTAACAGCATTTTCTATAAAGAGACTAGAAAGATACTTCCATCTTTCCTCTAACATGCTTGAGCTAAACCTGTTTATTATTAAAAATATTTTAGAAGTTTCTTTTTGCTTCAGAGCTCAAAATTGGTAAAATCATATACGTTTTTAAGATTGTTACCAAGCACTTTTTTTTCTCACTTTTTTTCCCAGATAATGAGCTGTAGGATTTAGAATTTTTTTCCATAGAGTCGCTCTTGGCTCCATTTTTTTTTCCCCCCCTCTCTCTCTACCCCTCACATACCTCTAGCACCAGGGGCTCTAAGACATGTTCATGTCACAAAAGGACCTCAGGCCCTGTCCTTTCATGTCCCAACATAGATGAGTTGGCCATTACCAGCCCAGGACAGCCGACAATAATTTAATCAAACATGGAAATGACTGTATAAACCTATCCCACTGCATTCAAAGGAGATTATTTCCAACTCAGCCTCCCCTTAGCTGGGTCCCAGAAATGCCCACGGCCACTCCAGTGCTCCCCAACGTAAGAGAGTTGGAGCAGAAAAAGATGGTTAACGGATGGATAGCCGTTCCTGTGTCTTGTTTTTACACATTGTACGAGATATTTGACCAAGTGAACATATTTCTGGGGCCAGAAGGCAGTAAGAGAGTGAGAATCTGCATTCACTTCCCCGAACGTGCTCAAGGTCACTCAGGTAGCGAGTGACAGAGCTAGGATGTGAACTCGGTCTTACAGGACAAATTCTTATCAACTAAATTGTATTAAGTCATGTCTCATTTTACAAAACCTTTCCTCTCCTTCTGCCAGCTTAGCGCCCAGCATATAGACTTTGGTCAACATTGACTATATAAAAAACAGGCATCCGAATCTCAAAACAGATTTGCTATCACCTGTGGGCCAACTTCTTTTAAGACTCTGGAATTTCGGTTGGGAACAAATTTTAGCATGATAGAGAATTTCAGATAACTCTGTATTACACAAAACTCACTGCCTCTATCCAACTATGTTCTAAAAAATCATGTTGCTCCTCGTTCAGTAGGAATACTTTCAGTCCGCCCCAAGGGCTGGTAAATATAGTACAGTCCTCTTAACGTTCATTCTGGTGTCCTAAGAGCCAGAGTTCGGAAACGTTAGGACAGTCCCAATTAGAAGAGGGACAGCCAGCAGCAGCCCTGCTCAGGGCCGCGGCACCTGTGGAAGAAAGGTTTCTCCGATAAACCTTCCAGTGTCTATAGCCCTCGGTTATGCACACGGGCGGAACTCTCCCTCAGAACAAGTGTGTTTGCCAAATCGTAGGGTAAAGTATCTTGCAAGTCCACTTGTTCCAGAAGAAAGACAGGATAAGGGAAGTGGCAGAGGCAGTGATAGGAAAGGAGTTTTTCACACTAACAAGTGTGAACCGATAAGCCTGACCTGTAAGGCAAATGTTGAGGGTCCTAAGTGTACCTCTCGTGCCAAAATTAGCTGAGCAAATTTGACTTGGCTTTCCATTTTATAATGGAAAAAAAATTCCTCGGGAAAAAGAAAACTCAGTGTTTATTGCTGTGATGAATGATAGATTTGACTGCTTATCTGCTAGACTTCTACTAAATAAGACAATGGCATCACTTTCTAAGATGCCTGAAATCTAAGGCATGCCATGATGAAAATATAGAAAAAATAATATTTCAGTCCTTACTCTGCTCCCGTCCCTGGGCTGGGTGTGTTTACGTTGTGTATGTCATTGCGCTCTCACAAGAACCCGATGAGGCTGTTTCAATTTACAAATGGAGGAAATGAGCCTCCCAAGAGATTTAGTCACTTACCAAGCCCAGTCACACAGCCAGCAAGTGACAGAGGCCAGATTTGAACCAAGGCAGCCGACTCGGAACCAGCATGTGTATCTGCTCCGTTGTAC
Organism: Mustela lutreola; assembly: GCF_030435805.1. Lineage (NCBI taxonomy): Eukaryota > Metazoa > Chordata > Mammalia > Carnivora > Mustelidae > Mustela > Mustela lutreola. The sequence continues at coordinate 17,335,471 of NC_081293.1, read as the reverse complement.
CCAGAGAGATCCATGGGCATGCTCTTCCCATCTCCCTGCTCACCCCGACCCGCCTCCCTCCCTGAACAGTTCCTGGAGGAGGGGGCATGCTCTAAGAAGCTCTCTGAATGTTACCCTATAATACGTGCAAAAGCAAACAAGGACTGTTTGTATCATCTGACACAAGTATTCTTATTAGCTCATTTTTTTTCCTCTTAGGGTGTCTAGAATAAAACATAAGAACATTGGCAAGGGAACAAAATAAATATTTGCTGATCCCTGAAAGCATTGATATATGCTTGATTCTTCTTCACGCTGTCTGGAAGCCCCAGCTCTGCAAAAAGAAGCCCTCGAGGAGGATTAAAGAGAGTGTGGCTGCTTGTTTCTGGCAAACTCGGGTTACTGTGAGGTGTCTGAGGTCGCATCTTAGGGGCTGAAACAGTTTGCAGTGTGTTACCCATTTATGTTACCCAAAAAACTCCTCCAGGAAGGAACTGACAAGTTCTCAGGAGGGACAGTCATATCCACACGGTCCCGCTGTAGGGTATGGTGGCAATTCAGTACCCAGACCAAGGGTCCTAGGGATGGGGGAACGGGGAGTACTGGTCTGGGGCTTATAGTCACATTGGAGAGGAAGGAATGAGCCAAGGCCAAGGTGACAGGTGGGAACCTCAAGAGAATATATGGCTCCAACCCCAATATTTTGTAGATGGGGAAACTGAGGCCCAGGGAGAAGAAGTGACCTAGTGCAGATTACTCAGCTAGTTGTGGTGAAACCAGCACTAGGCTTCCTTCAAAGACATCCTTCCCACCATCACTGCTGACATGCTGGCCTCAGGGTAACATCCCCCAAGCAGACGGGTACATCCTAAATACTTCATGTCACTTTGTCATCCAGGGATCCAGTTTGGGGTTGCATTTGAGAATTGTACAGAGAAGACCGATGACCAAGAGAGGCGATGCCCTTTCTTCTCAGCTGGTTAGATTCCCTGTGTACAACAATAAAAGAACTATTAAAGAAGACTATTTTAAGGTGATGGGGATTAAGGAGTGTACTCGTCAGGAGCACAGGGAGATACATGGTAATGTTGAATCATTCACTATATTGTACACCTGAAACTAATATAATACCATATGTTAACTAACTGGAATTAAAAGAAAAACTTAAAAAGAAAAAAAAAAAAAGAAGAAGAAGAAAAGAAAAATAAGTAAATAGACTCTTTTATTCCTACAGTAGATGACTCATCCCTAGTAATCCGCGTTATCCTATTACCTGAGCCAATCAAGTTTTTTCCAGACTCACATTCCATAGCAGAGATGCAGGAAGATGCCCAGAAAATTCTTTATTGCTTGTTCTGAAAGCAAAAAGTGTTCTGGATGACTGTACACATGTACAGGTATTTCACACAGATGACCCTGGTTACTCTCGTACGTTTTGAGGTAACTTATTTCACTAAATATACTTGGGAAGAGTTGGGGAAGATCAAACTGTTGCTCACATCAATCCGTGTTAGTTGTTAGGAGGTTCCTTGCAACATTGGAAGAGCAGAAACTTAAAAGCAACATGAATGTTTAGCAATGAGGAGAGGGGGAGGGTGACTATGATAAAATACTATACAACAGCTAAAATAAATGAATTCTATACACATGTACACACATGTATCTTGAAACTAATACTGCCAATGAAAAGATAATTTTCAAAAGTGCTACATACAGAGCCATGTTAAAAATAGCCCACATGTTTAGAGATGCGTAAGTATGTAATAAAAGTGTAAAAGCATGGACAGAAGCATACCCTACTGGGGAAGGAGTAGCAACCGTATTTGTAACAGGTTGTCTTTTCAAAAGAGCAGCTCCTTCTTCCATGCCATTAAACTGATTATGCCAGAAAGAAACAAAGAGAATGATTTTTAAATACGTGTCCTGTGCAACAGTCCAGTGGGAAAGGGGGCTTTAGAGTTCTGCCTTGGGGTTTTGTGGGAAAATAAGCCAAGTGTTCATTCACCTTGGACTCTGCAGCAGCCCCACTACAGGTTTCTGAGAATTTTCATCTTGGAAGGGGCCGAATCTGGTTAGTCTTCTTATCCCTAAGACTCTGCAGAGTCATCCCTGATTTTTGTTTTTAATGAAATTTGACAAACAAAGTATGTGCAGGGAGGCTCCTGTAGAATGGCCTTAATTTGTGCTTAGGAATGCATAATTTTATCAGGGTCTCTGTAATTAGATATTGTGCAATAGAATAAAAAGCAAATACTGCTTGTTCCATGGCAACAATGGCCTTTAGTACCTCACTATCTTTGAGATAACGAAGGTTTCCATAGATACACGTATCACATGGGATTTTTTTTTTTAATAGAGATCCAAGAAGAAAATGGAAGTTTCCCAATTGGTTTTCCCCTATTTTTAAGGGTGAGTGTATTAACGTGTGTTTTGTTCTCTTCTTTTTCTGTTGCCTCCCAGTCCTGGGTGGGTTTTCCCCACTTTTTTCACTGCCTAGACTGTAAATGTGAGTACCTAAGGCTTGGTAGTCCTGTAGAATACTGTCAATGCTTAAACTCATGTTTGGTGTAAAGAGCTTATCTTTGGAGGGAGAGGAAAGAAATAGGATTGTGTCACTTTCTGCGTAAGGACTGAAGAAAGGTTTGCTGGGAATGCGGTCTATGTTTTAGCAGAGAGAGTGCTGACATGTCAGGGCAGGAACAAGCGAGCAAGCTTCTAGAAGACAGAGAGTGGCCTCACTAATCTCTATGCCCCCAGGATATAGCATTGCAGGCACACAGTAGGTGCTTAATAATTAACTCCCAGATGGTTAGCTAATCATATAAAGTGAAGGCAGTAATACTTATAATTACTAAGAAAAGATGCTGCAAGGTGCACCATTGCTTCTAGACCAGAAGTTGGATGCCTGTGGGAGCCAGTGGGTCACATAAGTGCGCGGGTGAGGCCAGTCAGTGTTACACAATAGGAAGAGGAGGGCTTGGGGTAAAACCAAGTTGTATATGGCCTATCTGAAAGCATTCCATCCACACTTTTTTCAAACACCAACTAAGACTAACAAAACACACTAATTTGCTTTCCGCCTGAGCTGTAAGGAAAGATCATTTCAGTACTCTGTTGTTTCCAGGGAGAGACAGCCAAATCCCAAAGATAGTAAGGCCCGTTCCTACCAAGTGCCAGTTTTGAGCAGGTCACTCTGCAGGGGCATTGCTGTCTACTAAGTAGTAAGACTTTGGGCCAGGCAGCTCTGTGCCAGGCCAGTCCTGCAAGCACCAGGCTCTTTTTCTCATCAGCATTGGTGTCTGGTTGAAATCCATTTCTAATGTTCACCAAAGACAGCCTAGAAAGTACCCAGCAAAGTGGCCTGCACCCTAAGACGATGGGTCGGTGGGAAGCAAGAGCAGCAAGTCCGTGTGTTTGTGGTATGCTGACATGCATGTGACCTTCAGCTCACCGTTTTAGACGACCAGCAGGTCAATCACTGCCTTCTGTCCAGCCCGCTGCTCCCTGGGGTGATTTCCTAGAGTCTGATGAACTGTACCATCAAAAGAAAGCCTGATTGGTTGTACCTAAACATTCCTAATACAGATCCTCTTGGCCACAAGATTTGTTGCTCTAAGAACGATGAGCCCAGGTACCTCCTGTTGGAACACATGGCCTCAAATACACCTTGGTTGAATTCTGAAACTATTTCTTTTCTCTCATATTTCATTAATTATATTGAATAGTATGACTGAAATTGTTAGGGCAAAGCCTTCTGCAATTTCATGAGCATTAAGCAATTTTGTATGTGGCAGTGAAGTGTGCACCCTGAGAGAATTTTAACAAGTTTTAAGAGGTGAAGCGAGATCCTGATATGCATGAAGAGAGACAGAGGGAAACAGGTCAATGATGCCCATGAATCCAATAAAAGTCTTTGTGGAATCATAGAAACCAGAGCATCCCTTGGATTTACAGAACATTCTCAAATGTTCTGTAACTCAAAGCTAGAGGTGTTGTCTTACCTTCAGATGATCCTGGGAGAGAAGGAGGGGTAATTGTAGAACTGTTCGGGCCCTGTTAGGCATGATGGGAGTGCATTTCAGACATCATTTAAGATATTGTCCATTTTTTCTAAAATTTAGAGTCTCATTGGAGGCAATTATACTCACCCTTGTACATAAATCAATAAAAGAACTGTCTATCTGTTAAAATGAAGAAATGTCTGGGACTCAAAAGCAAGTCACAGGAAAGGGTGAATTTCACAGCACACACCTGCAAAGGTGAGGAGTTAATCTCTCCTCTCATTGTCTGTATGGCCATTTTAAGATATTTAAACGCTTGCGGGTGGCAGCCCATCCTTCCTTTAACCAACAATGAGTTTTCATGTTCGTAAGAGTCGGCAGCAGTTTGGCCGCGTTCTGTCATTGCCACAACTCACTTAAGGCCATTGGCAGTGAGATACCAGGTTCATCTCCTTAACTCCAACTAAAGAGTTCTTTTGACTCAGAACTCAGGGAGAAGACCGATCTCTCTTGGCAGGTTGAAAAGAACCCAAGTCATAGGGTAGACATAACTGTGCATGGGTGACATAAACAACCACGAACCGGAAACAGGTATAGAGAAGCCATAGACTTCCACAGTTAGGAGGAAGTTGCAGGTTAATTACCAGCTCCTGCCTGTTGAGCTGTGATAAAACCCATGGTCAAGAGCTACCAGGGTTGAGCCCTGCTGGTCCAACCAGAGTCTCCTCCTTTGTCATCACACTGACTCCATGTTGTCTTCTGATCCTCTCCTGTGTCTCTGGCTGGTTTGTGCTTCTTCGCTACACGGTGGACTTCTCTGAAACAGAGTTAATATCCTAATTACAGAGGTCTCCGTCTTAATAGCCGAGTTGCTGAAAGAATAACTCCCAGAGTTCGCTCGCCACATTTCTCTTGCTCTAGTACTTCCTGACCATTATGCTATTTGAGAGATCTTTGAAAATGCTGAAGGTAAGATTCTCCCTCAGTGGGACTGTGCTTTGGGAAAATACCCAGTAGAGTGTATTTCTTCCCTGCTTTGGCAGCCTGCTTGCTTTAGGCAAAGAACAACTCCTCCACATATAGATCATGGATTGTTTTTTGTGGGGAACTATCCCATGCCAGTATTAGTGTATAATGGGCAAAAACTGTGGTGCCTGGTTAGTGCTCTGGTACTTACCTCCTTAAAACCCATATCAAGGGGAGTTATAGGGTTTGAGTATTGTACAGGCTTCTTTTTGGTCCTTCATTTCTCTTAAAGGGACTTTTTTCCCCCACTTCGCTTTTTTCTTTTCTTTTCTTTTCTTTTTTTTTTTTTTCATGATAAAAGTCTTTAGTTTGTGGACACTAAAACTGTATTTAACAAATCAGTAAGACATGTTTCTTGAAAAAGGATTTTTTTTTTCCTGATTGTGTACATGTGTCCTACAGAAAGTTTCTTATAAATTCAGTCATATTTAGTTATAGTTTAGGGAAAAAAACACTTTTTTAAAAGGTAAGTTACATTAAATAGACATTGTCCTAAGAAGATGACTCTGTGTGGACACTCTGCTTACAACGTATGAGACTGAAATGTATTATCAGCTGTTAGACCTACAGTTTCTATTTGCAGAGAGAATTCGTTCACCACGTTTATATACATGAGAGAAATCTCTAAGAATCTTCACTTTTTAAAATGTAGTAATATACAGCCTTTAATCCCATAACCAGAAGAACAGACAGCCCAAATCACTTTTCTCAACTTTGGAAGGGAAATGAGTTGGGTTGGTGTTGATTTGGTTTTGGTTTTTGTGAGGTTTTTATTTGTTTTTTCAGAGTTACTGTCCTCAGGATGACAGACAGTAGGCAAATCATAGAAAGCGTTTATTCTGCTTAAAAAGTGAGCATTTTCCCTCCAGAGTAATCATTTGCTGTTGAGACCAAACCTATAATTACTCTTATCTAATAGTTTCATAGCATGCCTTGCACTGTTTGCAAGGAATTTTTTCCATCAGTTTTTTCATTGATCATTCCAAAATACAATTTGGTGATGAAAATTAGCAGTTTTTCCCTTGGTATGGGAAAGGAGACAGTGTAAGGGCAAAAATAGACCCCTCCCCCATTTATGTTCTGCCTACCCAGCTTTGAAGTAGGCAGGAATGTTCTCTGTGAGTATATTTATATGAAAATAATTTGACATTTCTCTCTGTTACGAATGGGAAGGCCTCGGTTTGAGCCTCTATCCACACAGATTGTAAAAGAGGGAGAAAACCCTCCCACGAAGAAACCCCTTAGATCAGAGGGAATTGAACCATTAGAGAATCCCCATGCATGCTTCCCAGGACTAAAGCTACAACAAGAATTCTGTACACAGCGCAGGTGGGGAACCAGGAGCCAGGGAGAGAGGGAACACAACGAGTATCTTCCTGCCACTTGATGAAGATCCCGATCCCGTTATTGTATCAATATGCAAGCTGCACCAACAGAAGAAATAGGCCTGGCATTCTATTTGGGGCATTGCACTTCTGTGTAGACAAAGAAAACTTTGGGAAAATTTGAGCCAAATGCAAGAACGTAGACATTCCTTAGGAGGGAACAACCAAGGGAGAAGGGACTGTTTACTTCTCAGGAAGTTATGAAATCTCATATGTAAAACACAGCCATATTTTTGTTATTACTTGATTTAACACTCCAGGAACTTAGCCCAGCCAGCTGTGACTCTCGGGCTGCCCTGCTCATTAAAATTCCCCCCTTCTGATTCAGACCCCTCTCTACCACTCCTAGATGTTGCCTGGCCTCTTGTCCCTAAGTCGACTCCGTATAATTCAGGAATGTGCCTGTTCAGTGCTCCCAAGTAGTTTCTTTTTAATAGCACATTTTATATTTACGAAAGTAAAAGTTCATTGTAGAAATTTGAAAAGTTCTGAAAAGCACAAAGAAAAAAACTACACAGCACAATAATCCTGTCACCTGTATATTGTGCCACTGTTAACACTTCGATGATATAAAATTATCACTACTTTTTAAACAGCCAAACTAACCCTGAAGATAGCAGGAGTAGAGGTGTCTAGAGCCTGTCCTTGAGGACAAAAGTTCTGCCTTTTCTATCTTGGTGTGCTTGGCAGCTGCCCAGTAACCAGCATGCAGGCAGGCCCCCTGCACACCTGGGTTTTCAGAGGAAGAAGAAAGCAGCGTTCTAGAATGAAGCCAGGAAGGAGGAAGTGGGTCAGTACTTTTTCTCAAATAGCAACTAAGAAATATATTTCTCAATTATGACCTTTTTCTGGAATTGTCCTGAAATGTCCAAAATGTGTTCATAAGATGATCTGTGAAGGGTTCCGAGAAGGCCAGAGTTTCAGGCACAGAAGATAAGTTTACTTAAAGTTCGACACCATTTCTTTAGCATCCGCAACAGTAAGAGGTCTGTTGGGGAGAGTGGACTCCGGGCAGGTGCGCAGAACCCCACGCGGCTTCTAGAAGGGGCCAACGTCTGCCAAGATTTGGGCAGCACCGGCTGCCCTCAGTCCTTGATTCGAGGTGGAGTGCAGTTCAAAGACGGGGAGCGCAGGGGCCCGAGTGCTGGTGGTCCAGGCCCTCCCACCCCGCCGGGGTCTGCAGGTGGACCCAGCGTTCCCTGCACAGAGCAGCGCCCATAAACAGATTACAGCACCGCTGTCCGTTCATCCCCAAACAGTTTTTCTGTCACTTAATTGGAAAATTCATCTTATTTTGCCTCCAGGCCTTGTAGCCTTATTGCATTTGCACATATTTCAAAATGTTTCAAGCACTGACCAGATAACGTTAATGAATATATTAGATAGGCAAACGCTTTTAAACAAAAAATAATAAACATACTTGTGTGTATATATTAAAAAAATGTTAATTCCGTCTGGAGCCAAACAGGTAATTTTCCCTTCAGCATTTTTTCAGTCAGCTAAGACAGGTCGGCCTAGGATCGCAGTCAGCCTGTCTGCAGACTCGGACTTGACTCGCATACCAGGGTCAGCTCGGCTTCGGAGACAGACGCGCCGATGATCTGATTGGCTCGCGGCCAGAGCATGCGCACAAGGGCCCCTTTGGTGCGCGCGCTCTCGCTAAGCACGGTACCCCGAGCAGCCCGCCACCCCCCTTTCAAAGACACCCACTTAGAGTAGTTCCCAGAAAGGGGAAAAGCAGCAAGAAGAAGGGAGGGGTAGGGGAGGGAGAGAAGGGAGAGCGAGCCGAGCCGAACTACAGGATTATGGCAAGAATAATGACGCTCCCTGGCGCAGAGAAAGGCGGAAAGTTATTACAAGTAAACTGCTGGTTGTTGAAGGAGCTGGTTGGCAACCCTGCGAGGACAGAAGGAATGTGCAATTAAGCCCATTAAAACATCATCATTCTGCTTATCTTTTCCAGAAGGGGTAGGGTGGAGCACTGTATTGAGGAGGACGGCTTTTGCAGATAAAGATCCGGGGCTACCTGGTCCGCTGGGCTCCTCCCGGCAGACAAAATGAGCTATTGAATCCCACGCGGCACTCGGGCGAGCTGGCTTCCCCTCGCCCTGGAGTGGCGCCGGAGCTCTGCGAGAGGCTTCCAGGGGCCTGGCTTCTCTCTGCGGGAGGGCTTCCTTTTCAGACAGTCCCCATCAGACAAGCAGGTCTTTATTAAGCACCTACTAGATGCCCAGCGCTGGCACTGGGGGCAGATCCAGAAATAGTATGTAGGACGTGAGCCCTGCCCTCTAGGCGCCGTTCGCCGAGGTGGGGAGGTATGCCCCGGGCGTTCGTTCGTGATGCCAGAATGTGGGGATCGAGAGGCAGCCACGTATGGGTGCTCTGCTAGCAGCTGTGGGTATGTGGGTGACCGAAGAGGACGTGGCCCCCTTCCTCACCATCTAGCGGAGAGGCAGGCAGGCCGGCAGTCCCCGAGACAGGACTGCACCCCGACAGGCGCTGGGACGGGGAGCATGGGGCCGCAGTAACCACTCCATGCACAACTTCCTCGTCTTCCACCATACATCTGAAGCTCCTTAAAGAAAAGCAGGCTCTCTCTTTCGCGTTCACTTTTTCGCTTTCTTCGCTGCTGTTGTTTTTTAACAGAATTTTTAATATGAAAACAATGTTTCTTGATGAAAATTAGTCACACACAGAATATTATAAAAAGAAAATGAAAATCAGCTGTAGTCTGACCACCCAGCCATACCCACTCTGATATGTAGATTGGCCTCCAATATTTTGATTGTATTTTGTTGGTGTTTTTTTTATTTTACAAAATTATGTAAATAGAATTAATGTATGTTTTTTCCGCTCGAACATTTTCCATACCGTTAAATATGAAGTGTTGTTTAAAATGTCTGCACGTTTTAACTAATCTTCTGCTGCTGGACATCTCGTTTCTTTTTTTTTTTTTTAAAGATTTTATTTATTTATTTGATAGAGAGAAATCACAAGTAGACGGAGAGGCAGACAGAGAGAGAGAGAGGGGAAGCAGGCTCCCTGCTGAGCAGAGAGCCGGATGCGGGACTCGACCCCAGGACCCTGAGATCATGACCCGAGCCGAAGGCAGCGGCTTAACCCACTGAGCCACCCAGGTGCCCCGACATCTCGTTTCTTTACAGGTTTTCACCATCATAAATAATACTGCCCTGAGCATCTTTGTATGTAACAAATGTCACCTTTCATATGCCCGCAGTCATGTGCAAATAGTGTTCATGCAGTAACCACCTGTAAGAGAAAGGAAAGCTACATAATACAAAGTAGGGGACCCACACTGGTTTAATCTGGAGAAAAAGGAACTCCCTGGGGCTTAGCACAGCAGGAAGGCTCATAGAAAAGATGGGGTGGTCCAGTTTTTTAGAGTCTTGTGCGGATTGTCTGAAAACCCCAGCTTGAATTTTCTCCTGAGCATCTGTACGAGGCAGCTCTTTTTTCATCAGCTCTGCCCTGGCGGCCTCTGTGACCCACGTCTACACACCTGTCTCTCAGTAATCCACAAACATTTCCGAGCTTCCGAATCACTTCGGCTGCAGGTTAGACCTGCTAAATTGAAAACTGTGGGGTAGGGTTCAGGAACCTGAATTTTGAAAACAGGCCTTAAGGTGATTCCAGTACAGGGGGGTCCGTGGTCCAAAGACCCACAAGCCCCGGCAGGCTGCAGTCGGTGATGCTGGGCACACAGAGGTCAAGCTCAAGGGCTCGGGGCAGACCGGGGCCCTGCCAGTCACTGCTGTGCGGCCTTGGGCAAGTCAGTTTGCTCACTGAGCCTGTTTCCTCACCTATAAAAGGAAGATGGTGATAGGACTGTCCCTCCAAGAGGGTTTGTGAGGATTAGATGAAGGCTTAAGACCCAGGCATTGAGCTCAGCCCACGACCAGTTTCCCAGGCGCGGCTCTGGGAGCTGTTCTTACCATCCGTATGCACCATTCTGCTTTAAAACGAGAGCAGCAAGTAGGCTCCCTCCTTAGCTTTTTGTCTTGGCTGAGACTCAGTTTTGCAAAGTGGCCTCAGAGCTCAGTGACCCCGAAAGACTCCTGCTGTGACCCCTGCCATGCCTTCCGCTGGTGCCTACTCTGCTTCCCTAGGCCTCCTGGCACAAGAGGGGAGCCGCTGCAGCTGATTGGTGGAAATGCATCCTTGGTGGGGAGCCAAGTTAAGCTAAGGTGGGAGGGAAAGATAAGCCTGAGGAAATGCTGACGTGAAGAGGTGTGACTGGAGAAACACCAGTGCCCTCCAGGACTGGGGGAGGCGGCTTGAACTTTAATTCCTGGTTTGATCAAGGTAGTGTAAAAATGGACCCCAAAGGTCTTTAGATGGAAAACTGAGTTTTAGGTTTCACATATTAGCTGTAGTTAAAGCCAAATGTTCATTCCTCTCAAATTGTGTGGGTGGATCGCTTTCCTCCCACTGTTGAAGTATCGTGTTTTTAGCTGCTAATAAACTTAATAAAATCCATTTCTTATTTTCCCTAGTGTATTAAGTTCATTCACATGCTCTGCTGAACCAACATTTAGTGACACTGTGTTAGAAAGTATTTTTGTTGGAAACAGACAACGGACACAGTTCAACGGCAAAACACTTTCTCAAAAAGGCTCCTTTTCTCGTCTTGAGCTTGCAAAGAGCCATTTGAATTCAGGGTGTCGTCCCAGGCAACCGTAGCACCTACACAGAGTGTGAAGGAATTTTGTTTTATTGGTTCAAGAAACAGATTCAAAGGAACTTCATGCTTTTCCACTCTCACGGAAGCTCCCACCTGTCCCCATTCCCTCCTCCCCCCACGCCGCCGTTGCCACCAATGCCCCCCGCCCCGCTTCCTCACTGTTCCAACCCCAGGACTGTCCAGGGCGGAAGACTTGGGGTGCATTCCCCGGGTCTACCCTACTCTGGGTCTTCTCATAGTGCTTTGTGATTGTGGTTGCTGTACTCGAGCAAAGCAAACACAAATACACTTCTGAGAGGTGGGATATGGAAAGTAGCATGAGGAATACTGGAGCCTTCGAAGGCAGGGTTGAAAAGAGGAAGAAAGAAAGAAAGAAGAGGGATTCATCAAGCTATAAACAAGGAAAAATAGGCAGAAAGTCCAGATAGAGAAATAGAATCTATGGAGGGAGTAATAAATGCTTTGCAGTTTTTTTTTTTTTTTTAAGATTTATTTGTTTTAGATAGAGTGTGCACAAGTGAGTAGGGGGAAGGGCGGATAGAGAGAGAGAGAGAGAGAGAGAGTCTCAAGCAGACTCCTTCTTGGTCATAGCCCAACACAGGGCTCGATCCCAGGACCCTGAGATCATGACGTGAACAGAAGCCAAGAGTCAGATGCTTAACTGTGCCATCCAGGCAACCCCTGCCCCCAGATGCTTTGCAGGTTTAAATAGATCTATCTTAAATTTCAAAAGGCAGGGCACCTGGGTGGCTCAGTGGGTTAAAGCCTCTGCCTTCGGCTCAGGTGGTGATCCCAGGGTCCTGGGATCGAGCCCCACATCTCTGCTCAGCAGGGAGTCTGCTTCCCCCTCTCTCTCTCTGCCTGCCTCTCTGACTACTTGTGATCTCTGTCTGTCAAATAAATAAATAAAATCTTTTAAAAAATAAAATAAAATAAAATTTCAAAAGGCAGTGCTGAGACCATCACAATGCAGAATACTTGTGGTGTGTTGATTGCTGAGATGTATGAGTTGGAGTGAGGACAGACAGGAGATTTTAAGAAAAACCAAGAAGTTGGAAACAATCCAGAGGTTTGTTGATCCATAATAGTGATTAAGTTTCTATTTGATTTAAGAATGCAGATATAGGAGAGAATGTCCTTTCTTGTCAGTCCGGCTCTATTTTACTGATAGGTGACCCAATTTTACATGGGAGCATTAAGTTTTCTTTTTTTTTTTCTTTTTAAAGTTCAAGAAAAAGATAAAGTCAACTTCGTACTTAGGCTCATGTATGCCATGACTGCAAGTCTTCAGAAATCTGTTTTGTTTTGTTTTTTTAAACAAAGTGATTGTGAGATCTTTGCTCTTCTGTAGGATGAATAACCAGAAAATTACAATGCCATGGCCATGTTTGCTCAAGTGATCACCCTTAGATTGTGTGGAGCTTATCTTCTGGTATAATCAGCATGGCCCTCTTAAACAGAGCTGTCTTTTTAAAACCCAGATCTACCAGTAAGATTTGTTTTAATTTTGGTCTAACAGCTTTAGGATTACCCCTCAAAACTATATCGTCAGGCTTTTGTACAAACAAGGAGCTTACACAGAACTGCCATTATAATGGTGGTTTGAGGTGGGGGCGGGGGGAACCTTGTTTGGTTGATTGAGTTATGATTGTGTAGGGAACAAATAAAGGCTTTCTTTCCTTAAACATAACAGTTATGTCTTACTCTGGCTAATAATGCCGTGTATTCTTTTAAAAAAATATTTACACAGCCTGACATTATTCTTAATGTCAATGCAATGTGTTACCTCTAGGTTGAAATCCAGTTTTAATCCTATAAGCTAGAAAAATAAGTTCGATCCTACACAATTGAGTCTTGAAATTGTTGATTTTGTTGCTGTATTTATTACCGTTGATGGCTGGCCTCTCTCTCTCTCCTTCCTTCTCTTTCTCTTCCTTCTCTCGCTCCGTATATATATATATATATATATATATATATATATGAATGTAAATTAAATCTTTTCGATGGACATATGTCGCTCTCTGTATGTGTATATCTGTACACATGCAACAATTTCGTTCCTGCTATAAGAAACTATCTTACTTCATTTTCTGGGTATCTACTCTGTGATCTCAAGAAATTCTTTTCATAATGAATTGATTTACTTCAGCCCTGTACAGTATTTCTTTTTTAAGATCTTATTTATTTGACAGAGAGAGAGTGACAGCCAGAGCAGGAACACAAGCAGGGGGGAGTGGGAGAGGGAGAAGCAGACTCCCTGCTGAGCAGGGAGCCCGAAGCAGGGCTCAATCCCAGGACCCTGGGATCATGCCAGAGCCGAAAGCGATGCTTAACCACTGAGCCACCCAGGCACCCCCCAGCCCGTACAGTATTATGCTTGCTCCTGCCTTCCTCCCCCAGAAAGTTAAACAGCTTTTCTTTGACAGCTGTTGCACTAGGTACATTATAGTTTGACTTACTTGATGTTATTTAAAGTCTCTTGTAGGGGCGCCTGGGTGGCTCAGTCGGTTAAGCATCTGCCTTCAGCTCAGGTCATGATCCCAGGGTCCTGGGATTGAGCCCCACTTCGGGCTCCCTGCTCAGCAGGGAGCCTGCTTCTCCCTCTCCCTCCCCCTCTGCCTGCTGCTCTGCCTACTTGTACTCGCTCTCTCTCTCTCTGTCAAATACATAAAACCTTTAAAAATGATAAAATGATTTAAAAAAAAACCAATAAAGCCTCTTATAAGTAAAATGGATTGGAAAACTTTGGTGCTGGCTGGGTAAGGTGACTTTAGCGAGACAGTAGCCGACCCCAGGTACTCTAGGGGTGGGGGCACACTGTCCGTGCTGCGTCCCCAGGGCACGCGTGGGCCCATCACGCTGCAGCAGGTGCACCTCCGTGGCCGGAAGGTGTCAGTGCTAGAGGCAGGAAAAATAAAAGAACAAGAAAGTAAAATCTTGTTCTTGAAAATCTTGTTCTTGAAAACTTCTTGAAAGAGAAGTTAGACAAAACTAGACTGTGAGCTTTTTTTTAAATTTTCTGAGGCAGGAAAGCAGATAACAATCCAGAAACAGGAAGACAAAGAGAGGTGCCTCCAGATTGGAATGGGAGGCACAGGGAAGGCGTCTTAAAGTGAATTTGAGATGACTTTGGCCCCGCAAGAAGCACTGAGTGCTTTTGAACTCTCTAAATCTGTCTTTAAATACAGTTAGGTTCTGCAAGCATATTTGGGCAGGAGATGTGAATTAGGATTTATAACTTGAACAGGACTAATTTTAGTCAGCTAATTTGGCATTTTGAAAGCACTCTGGGTCATTGTAATTATGCAAAGGATATGCAATCATTAGTTCCCAACATAGGAACTTCTCATTAATATCTTCTTGGAGAAGAGTTGATGAGTATGAGGCTATCACTGGCTGAAAATGAACGTTTTGACTTGAAAAACGGGGCCTCTTTTCACTGCTGGCTGCTCCCAGAATTGAGGAAGGGCCGAGCCGGGATAGCAGTGGCCTTGAAGTTTCAGGACCACGTCTCACCCTTGTGAAATGGATCAAGACACTGAAATATCACTGACCCAGTTCCGCACAACCAGCAGATCTGGGGGAAGGCTAGTTGTAAAAAAAGAATTGAGGCACAGCCTCCACCCCTGCCCTCAGGCACTGAAAACTCTGTACCCAGACAGTGCCTGCCACTTGGCACTGGGCTCCAAACCCTGTGAGCGGTACTACTTTGGTTAGTAAGCAGTGAATGGCTGAGCATGTGGCCTCCCGACTGACTTGAGATATCCTACTGGCCTTTGCAACAAGTCTCACATCCAAGCTTAATTATACGCACTCCACCTGCGGTACGGTGGTGGGTCCAGTTGAGTTCTTGCTACTTTTCCTGCACCTTTGTACTTAGAGCAGTGTCGCTCCGCTCTGTAGCTCCGAGAAGTGAATTTCATGTTCTGGTGACAGTTAGGACCCTGCTTCTCTGATGATGGGACTTTACTGCCTGTGTTTGAGAGTTTGGGGACATTACTTTAAGTTTTCTTTGTTTAGAACCTATTTAATGCTGAAACCTCTCAATACAGCTCTCAGGTGTTGTTTAATTAAAATATGCTACAAGAAGATTGAGTTTCTGCCTTTGACCGGCAGCCTCCCTTTTTTGCCACCTACTGTCCTAGGATACCAAGAACATGTAATGAACTGGGTGCCGATCAGACACCTGCACAGCGGCTTGCACAACTGTCTCACAGTTAATTCGTTTGGTTCATGTTCTAACACCCTTTCCGAGAGACAGCATGCCACGAATGTGCTCGGTTTGGGACACCTGGGTGTCTCAGTCAGTTGAGTGTCCGACCCTTGGTTTCAGCTCAAGTCATGCTCTCAGGGTCGTGGGATCGAGCGCCTCGTTGGGCTCTGCACCCAGTGTGGGGGCTGCTTCAATTCGCTCTCCTTCTCCCTTCCACTCACTCGCTGCCTCTCTCTCAAATAAATCAGTAAAATCTTAAAAAAAAAAAAAAAAAAAAAGAAAGAAATGAAAAGAAAAAGATGTGTACGGTTTGAGGGAGAGAAAAAGGGGAAGATGGAAGGAAAGATTTGTAAACGCCGCGGTTATGTCTGCCAGTAACAGTGTCTCCAGCGTTCCTGGGAGTTCTTGACGGCTTCTTGAGAGCCTGATGCCCAGCGTGCTGGGCTGGGACTGGGCACTCACCCTCTGGGATAGGACACCCTCAGGAATTCCCAGCCAAGGGTAGGGATTTTTCCTCTTCCGTAACAGAAATTCTTAGACTCCGTGTGCATGCATGCTGTCAGTGACCAGCTACTGAATGCCAGGCAGTGCCTCTTGTACCTGATCTGTCGGTCAACGTCGCCACCTTACACAAGTCTTGACTTGTCCGTAGCAATGGAGAAGTCTTGTGGCATGGCTGATCCGAAACAGTGAATAATGAAAAAGAGTCATATTTTGAGAAAGACCTAGTTGGTTCTGTTTCTACAAAACTGCTTTACCTTCCGAATAGTATTTACTTAAGCTGAATTCGGTGTTTAAAACGTTCTATTTTAAGTTTTTATATTACATAGAGGAATGGATTTAAAATATTAGAAAATTATAGGAAGACTGCAAAGAAAATAAAGATCCCTTCTCATCACACTTTTTGAAAACTTTCTGCTGAATATATGTCTAGACATTTTTCTTGGGATACATACATACATAGATGCCAATTTTTAATTAAGTGAGCTTTTTTCATTTTAGTAAGTGTTATGATCTTTGCTCTCCATCCATTAATTCATCTCAGCGTCATCCTTTTTTATCTGCGGCGCGGCATTCGGAGTTTTGAGTGCACTACAGTCTGCTCACACAAATGCCTACTAAGGAACATTTGCATGATTTCAAACTTAAAGTCCCTTACTGTATCACAGCGACACTCCAGTGCGCACCTGTTCTAATACCTCTGTAAAGTTCACCACTAAGGGTGGCGTTGTTGGCTCTTTTTGAGTTTTCAAAATGATGCCAAACTGTGGTCGAGAAGAGCAACACGAGTAGCCATTCCTGCAACAACGATTCCTCCCCTGTCCTGGCTGGTCTCGTGAGTCCCTTTCACCTTCACTAGCCTGGTAGGTATGGGGAGCAGTGATGTCTCATTGCTCTACCAGTTTCTCCATTTACTAGTTGAGATCGAGCATGTTAAAATACTTGCCACTTCTGTTGCTTCTTTTTAAAAGCACCTGTTTAGGTCATTAACCCATGTCTTGTATTAGAATATTTGTCCTTTTAAAGGTTACGTCTGTGTAGTTTTTTGCTGATTGAAAAATACTTGCTGAACACTGCTTGGTGCCGGGAGACACCAGGGTGGGCAAGAAAGGCACAGTCCCTGCCCTGAGTTCACTGGGGGAATAGACGTTAGCTAAGTAATCACCCAGATATGAGAGTGTGATTGTCATGGACGCCTTGAAGGAAAGCATCATAGTGCAACAGAACTCTGTGGGCAAGTCATTCTCAAATTCTATTAGGCATCTGTATCGCCTAGAGGGCTTGGAATAAAAGTACAGATCGCTGGGCCCTAACCCCAGAGTTTCTGATTCAGTAGGTCTGAGGTGAGCCTGAGAATCTGCATTTCTAACAAGACCCCAAGTGGTGCCAATAACGCTGCTCCGGAGGTCACATATGGAGAACCTCCTGTCTAGCGATTTCTCCTGAACAGGGAGGCATGTGAGGCAGGTTTCCTGAAGAAGGAGTGCTTGAGCTGGGATGTAAAGGCATTACCTAGATGCTCCTGTCCTTGCAGACTAGCTTATGCCAGAGTCCGGTGGTGGTGGGAGTATGCGGAGAGCAAGGGAAGTGAGGCCGCGTGTCCGGAGAGGCCCGAGAAGGAAGAGAGGAGGAGTAGGTGCTGAGGGGGTGCTGGTAGCCAGAGTCAGACCACAGAGCTGTAGTAGGACATGTTAGCGAATGTTAACATACTACGGGGAAGGTGAAGCATGAAAGGAAACCTTAGGCAATAGAGCTGTTTTGTAGAAAGCAACAAAAATTGAAGTTAAAAATTGACTCTAAGCAACATACCACGTGTGTAAACAATACATAAATAATGAAAAGCTGGTGCTTTCAAAGATAAACATTATTATGACAGAGTTACATGACAATTCTGGTTATAAGCCTTACTAAATTCCATTAAAAGCTGGTTTATAAACTTGGGTTCAAATACAATTTTAGATGTACTGGTTAGAAACGGGCTGTTTCTGGAAGCAGTTGGCTTCTGATTCTTCCCTGCTGGTTGCTCCAGGCAGCCTCTTCCTGAAGAGGAAACCGCTGCATTTGAATTAAGTCAGGAGGAAAACCAGGACCCAGATTCCCATCAGAAAGGAGAAAGTGCTCATGCCCTTCAAGGAAGAGAGAAAAGCAGCTGCTTTGGATTAACAAAAAGTGCCCCAACCTCTCCTCTCCCGTGACTGCTGTCATAAGGGAGAGGGACAGTGGTGGCTTCTTGATAACACATCCTGTGGCTTCTTCATTGACCTTTTCCTTTGGGAGAAAGAGACGTAAGGTACTATAGATGTTCTAAGTAGGTAGAAGTACTTTAAGAGTCTGTGAGACTGGCTTGGATGGAAGGAGTTGGAAGCCAGGGATTTCTTTTTCAAAGCCACAGAGAGGAAAAGGCAACAGGACGAGAATCACACAAGTTGCGGTTCAGTGGAGAAGGAGCAGTGTTGCATTCAGGGGTTACTTCTTTAAATCTTGCTCCATGTGGATTACATGGCCTTCCAAACTGAGCTTCTAAGCGACAAATTTCTTCCCCATATGAACTTTTATTTTTCAGAAGGGGAATCTGTCAGCTTCTTCACCTGCGGGCTTAAAACTGACGTTGCAAACCGTGTTGTCAAAACAATAATGGTACCCACCAGTAGGTGCCGTTCCTGTGTGCCAGGCACTGTGCTAAACCCGCGATGCCAGTCGTCTCATTTTAATTCTCACCCCAACCTCTGGGATAAGAACTTTTACCAAGTCCTGCTCCAAATGGTGAAACCAAGACCCAAATAAGACGTGATTTGGGAATTTTAATCTGGATGCTCTGACTACAGAACCTTACTCTTAACCATTTGGCTCTCCTGCCTCCCAAGTCCCATCTTCCCCGGGGGCAGCAGACCCTGACTGCCTAGAAGGAAGTAAGTGCTATTCCCTGCTGAGTATGAAGGACAAACTGTCAGATTAAAAGAGTAGTAGAGAGATCATTCTAGTGTGTTACACGAATAGGTTTGTCTTGATCCTGAGAACAGGGAGGCATGAACTAGTAACAACAGTGTGCAGTGTGCTGCAACGATGGAACGAATACCATCCTACGTTAAACCCATCGGTTTCAAGGTGGTCAGCTAAAGGAGCCCGCCGCCCTGCCCGCCTGCCCGCCTGCCCGCGCCCCTCCCTCCCAACCAGCCTTTCCTCTGCTTCTCTGTGTTCTTCCAAGTTTCTTCACTACGGTGGAAAAAGACTAATTTTAAAAATTGTTTGAAGATCAAGGAGGAACATTTAACGTACTTATTTAAAACACCAACTCTATACGAGACATGGTTTGATGGTATAAAACCCAGAATGTTCAGGGCACCTGGGTGGCTCAGTGGGTTGAGCCTCTGCCTTCAGCTCAGGCCATGATCCCAGGGTCCTGGGATCGAGCCCTGCATCGGGCTCTCTGTTCAGCAGGGAGTCTGCTTCCTCCTCTCTCTCTCTGCCTTGACTCTCTGCCTACTTGTGATCTCTGTCAAATAAATAAAATCTTAAAAAAATAAAATAAAATAAAACCCAGAATGTTCTAGGCACTCAACCCCTTCCCTGGACCAGTCTTCTCACCAGGCACTGTGGAGAGGATGACTCCTGGTTCTCTTTTTACTGAACCTGGCTCAGTGGTTCACGCGTGGGGTAGCTGCAGAGAGGGCAGTAGGACAAGGACATGTGCCTGTTGGGGTCCTGCTCTCCCCCCAGAGGCGCAGATACAGTGCCTCACCATGCTTTGTGGCATGTGCTGTGGGGTACTTTTGTCACCGAAAGGGGACTCCCCATTACTTCCCCCTTGATACCTTCTCTGGGGCTTCGGCACCCCACTTGCCCCCTGCCCCCCACCACCACATGACAGGTGACCACCAGGACCAAGCCAGGCCTCCGTGGTTGCCAGCCCCTTTCTCCTATTCCACATGCTATTTTGACCTGAAGCTGCTTGCTGCTCCCTGCTGATATTTGAAAAGAGAATGAAGTGATTTACATAATTAAAACAAATTGCCTGACGAGTGTGAGAATCCACTGTTGTGGTATAATGGCAAGATTTAGGTGCTCTGTGAAATGGGGCGGGGGGGGGGGGAACTCCACCACCCCGGCAATGTAATTAGGCTCCACAGAGCTCTTTCTGGAGAAGCTCGAGGGCCATTAGAGCAGGACATGGCAGTTGTCTCTGGAGGAAAGCACAAGACGAGAATGGAAGCGTGTGAACTCCACGAGTCGGCCTTGTCCCCTGAAAGCCTATAATGCAGCTCTGAGAGCAACTGCTGAAGCCCAAGGAACCTTCGGTGTTCCCCCCACTGACCAGTTTGCCCTTACTTTCGGGAGGTTGTTTCCTTTTCCTGCCCGTTTCCGCCGCTACCTCTGTGTGCTCTGGTTCTCTGGTGCCACAGAGAAAAACATCTTTAAAACCACATTTAGGATTTCAGATTAAAGGAGATCAAAGGGACCTGAAAACTAGACAGCTGAAAGGCAGTGTGTGACCCTAGACTGAGTCCTGGAGCAGGGCCCGAGGGTGGCGGGGGAGCCATAAAGCACATTATGGGGACAGGTGGCAGGATTAGAATACAACCTGTGATTCCACGCTCGTATGAGACCGCTGTTGGATTTCCCGATGTGGGTAGATGTGTCTGGTAACACAAAGGGGGGGGCATGGTGTCTGCAACCGACTCTCCACCGGTCCCCAACGAAATACGCATTTATGCAGAGAGAGAGAGAATGGGAAAGCTTCTGAGGCAAGATAATAACCATCAGTAAATCTTGGCGAAGCTCATAGGAGCTCATTTTATTGTTCTTGCAACTTTCCTGTTAAGTTTGGAGTTATTTCAAACTAAGAAGTTAAAAAAAAAAATCACATTAGGAAGTAATTCTGGCCTTGTAGGACTGACAATTACTCATTTCTTAAAAGAAAAACTGGGAGGGCCAGAAAACAGAAATAACATGCACGCTCCAAATAATTTCTGTGTGAAGTAGGGAGAGCTGAGATTTGCAGTTAATTATATCCACCGGTCAGACGAAAATCCAGACCAGCCCCTCCCTCCCCCTCCCCCGCAGCCCTGCTGACTTGAGAATAGAGAACACAGGCCTCGCTGGTGTCCGGCACGGGTGTGACCATCCCAGCGGCCTCGTGATGAGGCAACTGGGAAGCGAGGCCTTTGTGTGCGTGGAAGGACCCGCGCTTCCTCTGTTGGTGTTCGGGAAGGCTTTGTCAGTTACCTTGCAGGATCTGTTTGCCTCCAGTTCTCATAAGGAGGGAAATGAGTTGACTTGGAATCCAAGTCCATCTGGAATATTAGATGAAACCATGGAATTTCTCTGTCTTCTCCTCGTGAGGGAGCTAGACTTGCCAACAGCAGCCTCCCGGGTTATACCTGGATGCGCGCCCATCCGGGAGCTGGAGGTCCTGGGCAGCGGAGGGCGGTGGTGAGAGCGGAACCCTCCAGGTGTCTCAGGAGGTTCTGCTGTGACTGTGATGTCAACATGGTAGTCACGTTGTCTCGTGCTGTGGCCAACCATCTCTGCACCCCATTGCTCTGCATGGATTTAGAAAAGCATACAGCAAGGTCCTGGTGTCTCATCTCATTTTTACCTTCCTGTTGGAGCACTACCAAGCTTAGAGCATAGCCTGTGAGAGCAAGTAGGAACCAGAGGAAGGATCCAGTTCAGAGGGGGCATATGCAGTGCCCATAGGGACCGGGTGAGGATCCCAGGTGAGTAAAACGAGCCAGAGGGTGATGAAGAAAACTGAAGAGTAGGTACCCCACCGAAAAGCCTTCTTGGGGTCCATTCCACAGCTGCAGTGGGGCAGAGTGGACCCACTGAGGCCCATCTTCTGAGTTTTCCAGAATGCCTGAATTCTAGATTATAAATGTCCCTGTTAGTAAATATTGGCAAGGAAAAAAAAAAATTTTTTTTTTTTTTCAATTAAAAACTGAGCAAGCCAAACCAACACATCTGGCAGGTGGGATCTGGCCACAGGCTGCCAGCTGGCAACCTCTGATCTGATCCAGCCCACTCGTGTTACGTGTCTGACAGTGATACTCAGAGTGACTGGACTCCTGCCGGGTGCTAGCGCCCAGAGAGGCGAGCGACTGGCCTACAATCACCCCGTACGTCAACGGCAGAGGTGGGCACGCTGCATCAAAGTGTAAACTTGTATAGTGAGTCTTCTGGGTTGACATGAAACCAAAAATTTGGCTAAAAGACGCAGCCTCATGAACAGGAGTAATTAACTCCAAATGTTTTTTAAAAAGAAAATTAATTCCATTGTTAAATCTCATAGCATCCTACTTCTGCCACATGTTTACAGAAATAACTTCTTAAAATCCAGTGAGCATGTTTTTTTCCTAACCACAAACAAACTGGTTTTCAAAAAACAAGTACGTGTAAAGACGGGTTCAAAGTGTCAGCTACAACGGCTTCGGGGGAAAACGAACCCCCTCCAGTTTTAAATAACTTGTTTTAGAAATAAACAGGGTGGTAGGACTTCTCTCAAAAGGAGTCTCGAACTCCTCTCTAAAGAAGCTTCTG
The DNA here is from genome assembly GCF_030435805.1 of Mustela lutreola. Lineage (NCBI taxonomy): Eukaryota > Metazoa > Chordata > Mammalia > Carnivora > Mustelidae > Mustela > Mustela lutreola. Next base: position 17,313,127 of record NC_081293.1, on the reverse strand, counting down.
GCTCTCCCAGGGAACACTCTGGGCAGGTAGGAATGGAGAGGCCTTCAAGCTTCCCCAGGCTGCTAGGGGAAGAGGAGGGATTAAGGGCGGGGCAGGAGGATTCGGATTCGGCTGCTACACAGCAAAGGACCTGAGCTGCCCCTAAGGCTCAGTCGTGTTGTGGGTCGTTTCAGGGCATTTCTTCAGATATAATTAATATCCCCTATGGTCCGCCCATTGAAACTGTATAATTCAGCGGGCTTTTTGTATGTTACGGATATGTGCACCCATCAGGGTGATTGTATCACCTCATAAGGGGCCCCGTAAACGTTTAGCCATTGCTCCCCAATGTCACCGTTCCCCAGCCCCAAGCAACCACTGGCCTCCTTTCTCTATGGACTCTTCTGGACATTTCCTGGAGATGGCATTTTGTGGCTGGCTTCTCACTCACCATGTTTTCGAGCTTCATCCATACTGTAGCCTGTGTCCGTAGGTCATTCTTTTTTATTGCCAAATAACATTTTGTTTATCCGGTCATCCATTGATGGGCATTGGGGTTTTTTCCACATTTGGGCTATTGTGAGTAATGAGACTGTGGACGTTCACATACAGGTCTTTGTGCACACCTATGTTTTCATTTTTCTTGGGCACGAACCTGGGAGCAGAATGCTGAGTCAGAGGGTAATTCCAGTTTTAACTTTTTGAGGACCCGCCATACTGTTTTCCAAAGCTGCTGTACCATTTTATATTCCTCTAACAGCATATGAAGGTTTGGTTTCTCCATATCCTCACCAATACCTGCTGTTATCTGACTTTTTTGTTTCAACCTGTATTCTTGAGTATGAAGTGGTATATCTCATTGTGGTTTGGATTTGCATTTCCCTGGGTGACTGTTGCTCTTGTCATGTGCTTATTGATTATTTGCATATTTGCTTTAGAGAGATGTCTACTCAGGTCCTTTTCCCATTTTGTAATTGTGTTCATTTTCTTTTTTATTAGTGAATCATAAGAGTTCTTTGTAAGGTCTAGATGCAAGTCACTTATCAGTTGTATGATTTACAAATATTTTCTCCCATTCTGTGACTTATCTTTTTACTTTCCTGATAGCGTCCTTTAAAGTGCAAAAGTTTTTCATTTTGATTAACTATAGTCTATTTCTTTTTGCTTTTGGTATCATATTCAAGAATCTACTGCTAGGGGCGCCTGGGTGGCTCAGTGGGTTAAGCCACTGCCTTCAGCTCAGGTCATGATCTCAGGGTCCTGGGATCGAGTCCCGCGTCGGGCTCTCTGCTCAGCAGGGAGCCTGCTTCCTTCTCTCTCTCTCTCTCTCTGCCTGCCTCTCAGTGTACTTGTGATTTCTCTCTGTCAAATAAATAAATAAAATCTTTAAAAAAAAAAAAAAATCTACTGCTAAATCCAAGGTCACAAAGATTTACTCCCATGTTTTCTTCTAAGAGTTTTCTAATTTTGGCTTTGCATTTAGATCTTTGATCTCCTTTTGAATTAATGCTTATATATGGTGTGAGGTAAGGGTCCCACTCTCTTTTCTTGCATATGGATATCCGATTATTCAGCTGTTTTTAAGGGAAGAGAAAGAACTGTGGAATGATGTGCTCATCCACTAAGACATCCCTCAGCCCAGTCCTCCTCGGAAGCGCATTGACCGATCAGAGCAGGATGGGCGGAGTCAATTTTCACAACAGGAGAGCCACTTCATCTCTCAGAAGTTCTAGGCTCCAGGCCATAGAGTGTTAAGTGAGGTATCAATTGGATGTAAAACTAACCAATGAGGTAGTGATTTACTCATCTTAACTTATACTTGTCTCTTACCTCCCTGCCATCTCCAGGTCTTTGGGACAGAAGTAGAGTGTTATAGAAAGAAAAATGACCTTTCTGTCTAAAGTCTAAGAGCCGATTCTTGCCCATGCTCGAGACCTTAGATGAGTCACTTAACCTCTCTGAGTCTTAGTTTTCTCATGTCTAAAGTGGGATAATGATACGAAGTTTCCAGTGTTATCAAATGGGTTACAGAAAACATTCCCATGTACAGAAAAGCCCGCAGTACCTGGTAACCAATTGCACACAAAAAGTTGTGTGGTCACTCTCATTGTATTCTTGTCCCCTTTTCCACCATTGATCAAGCTAAAAGTTAACTATGTGTCTGCCACTTTGGATCATAGAGGCCAGAACCACAGAACCCCACCCAGTAGCAAATTCCAGAGGCACCAACCTACCCCACAAGTTATCCTGTGTTAGCCCCATTCCTCCACCCACAGCATTAACCACTGGAAGAAAAAGAATAAAGAATGGTGCTGGGGCACCTAGGTGGCTCAGTCAGTTGAACATCCAACTCTTGGTTTTGGCTCAGGTCAGGATCTGGGGGTCCTGCATCGGGCTCTGTGCTCAGCGTGGAATCTGTTTGTCTATCTCCCGTACCTGCTCTTCCTCCCACTCTCTCTCGTCCTGCTCTTCCTCCCACTCTCTCTCTCAAATAAGTAAATAAAATCTTGATTAAAAAAAGAAAAAAATTGGGGCACCTGGGTGGCTCAGTTAGTGGTTAAGTGCAGACTTAGACTCAGGTCATGATCCCAGGTTCCTGGTATCAAGCCCTGTGCCAGGCTCCCTGCTCAGCAGAGAACCTGCTTCCCCCTCTCCCTCTGCCTCTCCTTCCTGCCACTCCGCCTACTCCTACTTGTGCTCTCTCTTTCTCTCTGTCAAATAAATAAATAAAATCTTAAAAAAAAAAAAAAAAAGAAAGAAAGAAAAGAAAAAAATGATGCTTAGACACACCTCAACTTGGCAGAAGCTGTGCTTGGAAGGTGCCCAGGCTCAATCTATCTCGGTGTTGCAAGTAGTGCCCCCAGAGCCTGGCAAGAGACTGTTAATTAGAAAGAAAACCTGTAGCCATAAGATCAAGTGACAGCCCATCTAGCATAGCCTACATGTTGGGAAGAGAGGACCAAGAGGGATCTTCAGAGTATGAATTGAGATTTTTTTCCCCCCTTGGCTTGAAATTCCTTCCAGTGGTATTTTGCCTATGGGTTAGGGCATAGTGTCACTGCCAGAATCAAACACCTTACCTGGGGCAGGCGGCAGAGAGCTGGAGACACGAAGCCACTGGGAGCGGTGGGAAGAGCTACGCAACATGATGAGGCATGAAAGCCCATGAGTGGCCTTTGGCATAAATCCTAGGATGTTAGAGCTGATAAGAAATCTCAGAAATCTCTCCAACTCCCTCATTGGGAAAAAAGAAAACAACTAAGTCTCAGAGACAAGGAATGACTTGGCTGAGGCAAGGCAAGGAGAAGCACCAGAGCTCGGGACCTGATCCACATGCCATTGGGCCCTACCGTAGGGCCATGGAACCTGGGACTGAAACATTCTGATGTGGAGAGTATTGGAGAAGGTATCACAAAAGAGGCTGAGTATTCAGGTCTGGAGCTGAGGGCATGGGAGAATAGTTCAGGAGCTATTTTGTTGGAGAGAGAGGAGCAGAAATAGGCCGAGGCAGAGGCATGAAGGCTAGAAGAATCTCCCCTTACATCTCTATTTGGTCAAAGGTTCTTCTCATGGCTTATATTCTATCACCGCGGAAACTTGCGAATGTAAGAAAAAGATGGTGAGAAGCCAATACCCAGGCCCTCGACTGCCACAGACTCTCCAGGGGCTCCCCAGAACCACCACTTCCCCTTTTGGACCTTGGTCTTCTCATGAAAAATGAGAGAGAAGTGAAGTAGGTGTACTTGGAGGCCTGTGGCTCTGCCCAGTCTCCAAGCTTAAGGCCAGATTGTGTTTAGGGCGATCCATTCATCTGAGGATGAACAACTTTCTGTGGGCCTTTTTAGAAATAAGTTTGCCATGATGATTTCAAGTTCCGCCATGTTTTTAATGCATCCGTTCAGGTGATATATTCGACCTGATGAATATAAAGTACATGAGCCTACTGTACGATATTAGGAGATAATTGCAATGGATGGAAGTCTCTTGAGTCAATTAACTCTTATTACCTGGAAACAATTTATAAGAGGCAATAAATTATTGGGACAACACAACTAGCAGTCCCACAATAAAACAGGTTTCATGTGGGCGCCTGTAGGTGCCCCCCATCTGCTGAGGGCCCATCAAGTTTAAGGGTACGTGTTTGAGGGGGTTGCTGTGCCCTTTTGTGTTCACGGGAGTGTGTTAACATGCAGTAGGGCTGACATATCCCAGGCTAGACTGAAGCAATGAAATAAGCTTTCCACGCCTAGGAACAATGATGCCTGTGTCACAGCCAGTCAATGGCCGCTTCAGTGCCTTGTAGCTAATAGACTTTCACCAAACGCTGGCCAATCTGCTGAGTGATATTTGAGGCTGGATGTTATGATTCTGTTTAAAGACCATTTCTAACACTCCCACCCTTGAATTTAAAAACTAAAATCGCTCAGCATTTTAAAAGACTTTAAAAAAAAAAAAAAAAAATTTCCCCCTGTCAAGCTACAGGTTCTGTATAGCATAGACAGAATTGGGAAAAGAACAGTTTTCTGTAAGGATTCTAGAAGGAACTACTGCAGTAGCAAATATGCTCCAAGAGCCCCATTGATCTCTTACATTTGCTTTCAATCTATGGAAGAAGATTGTCTCGCACCCGAGCTGGCCCAAGCTTAGTTCAGCGTGTCTTAAAGCAGCAGAATCCTGGATCCTGGCCACTGAATCTTCACACCATTTGCTTATTAAGTAAGGAGACCTGCTCTAAAATTCCTTTGCAGTGATCTGAAATAACCCAGCATTTACTTCCGTGACCTTTTAGTGTTTGTATCACCTAAAGCATTCTTCCCTCCCTCCACTGTTGCAGTACAAGCAAAACTCAAATTCCTGACAGCAGGGGAAGGAAAAAAAAAAAAGAAAGAAAAGAACCCACAAACCCCAGAGCACAACAATGTTAATGATCGACATTTTATTTTTATTGTATTGACGATTTCAACGACAAGTTTCAAGAATTATCAAGGCAGACTGTATTTGTCCAAGGGAACTGGAAATGATAGACTGACCAGAAGTAGTGCGAAGAAGGCAAATTTATAAGCCACGTAAATGAAAATAAAATAAAGACAGAAACAAGTTGCCAAAGAACACAGGTCTCTCTCTTCTGTGCGTGCGTCCAAATCTGTGGGAGTTTTTTATATTACCAGATAATTTCGTGATAGTGTATCTGTGACTTCTTCAATGATGATAAATGTGCAATCTGATCTTTTAGAAGAATAAACAGTTCCTTGTTAATTAATTTATACAGCTGTCAGTGCCGCTTTTCTCTCTTTGCACTCCAAGAGTTTCCCTGCCATAGATTTTCTTGCCGTTCCTGGCAAACCTCCAGTGAGAGCCTGGGATTTATTAGGCTGACTTGGTGCAAAGTCTATTGATTGTGGCCCCGAGGGTAATAGCTAAATAGAGCCGGAGCAACAAGTCAATAACACCATTGTTGCTGCAGCCAGCATTCGCTCGAGGAGTGAGATTGTTCGACAGCAGCCGAGGGGAATCACGGGCAGATCGGCGTGTTCAACACGCGCAGCATGCACCCGTGTCAGTGCTGAGGACCGTTTGAAAGATTTCAGCGGGATCGCTGGAGAACCGGGGTGGGGTACTGGGATTATGAACCCTGTGAACTCCATCATTACAGTTTAAAGGTTTCAACTTTAGTTTTTAACATCTGCTGCAACCTTGGGGAGCTCAGAGGCAGGGCTGGTGCAAAGGAGCGCACACCCGGGCCCTGGGCTAGCACGGAAGGGTCTGTTGTGCACCGCGTCCCCCAAACAAGCCGGTTCTGAGCGCAGAAATACTCACAGCTGTTGCCTGTCGCGCCTCCGTCCATCCTGCTGGCCATGTGGGGGCGGAGAGAGCCGGTGGCGCTGTCCCTAGCCTCTCACAGCCCAGAGTGTGTTTGACATGGACCGTCTAAGCGGGAGCTACTCTAACCTCTGCAGAAGTCTCCTGATGATCACTTTCGCGCTTCCAAGTCTTGAGCTGCACTGACTTGATTTCAAAAATCATTTTCATAAGGCTTGCTGAGAAAGGAGCCAATCACGCCCTTCAAAGCCCATCTTTCCTAACTGGGAGAAGGTCAGCACTTTACATACCTGATGACTGGGTTTTAAATCACAGAAAGCAAAGTCAAAGTCCACATCAGGGCTCGTCTCTGTTTGGCCTTTGGGAAGAATCCTTGCCTCTCTCATGGGAGAAACCTGTTTCTGTGCGTGGAGGACTAGAAGGCCATGGGACAGGTTCCCAGATGTGGCTGGCACTAGCCAGTCTCCTGACCTCCCAAGACGCCGCTTATCACACCTGGCTGTGTGAACCCACTACCCACGAACGACCACCAGCCCTTGTGTGACCCCATCTACGCTGAGTACAAGTCTTTCACAGAATCTTCTGTTTCCACCAAATCTTACATCCTTAAACAAATTTAATTGTTCTGTATAGGACCAAAAGGGTGGGTTTTATTTGTGGTTTGGTTTGGTTTGGTTTTTCCCCCTGTTAACTCCTATTTTAGTGAAAGAATTCTTGGCAAATCTATAGCAAAAAAGAAAACTTGGGAGGGTTTTTAAAAATCACTTGCAGTATGACTCACTGTAATGAAAGGTTCAGAGCACGGAGTAATTCCATCGAGTAGCAGTACTTTCAGAAAAAAAATGTTTAGAGAGTTTAGTCAATACTAACACACAACTGAGGAGCAAACGGGGCCACTCCTTCCTCCGCTGGGAGACATAAGTAACCTTCTCGTCAGACTTTTCTTTTGGTCTGAATGATGAAATCGCTGTCCAATCTGCTTAGGTTCAACTCTGTGATCCAAGCAGTTTTTGACAAATCAAGATGACCTAAGACTTGATAAGCTTTGGCACAGGAAAGAAATATGCAAGAGAAGTTGAGGAGCTCAGGGAGGGAGGGGGCCGGGGGGGGGCAGCGATAATCTAAGCTAATGTGTGGAATACTTTCAATTTCTCAAGGAAGACGTTTTTGTTTGGGTGGCTGTGGAAACCTCACGTTTGCTTTAGCGCTGCCTGAACCGGGAGAAGAGGGAAAAGACGAAAGAACACGCACGTGTGCCGTTCTTTTGCGTGATTCCAGAAGCATCTCTCAGGGTTTCCGTGAGTGGAGACCAGATATTTTCACAGCCATTCACTCCTCTAAGTGTCAGAGATGGTCAGAATCCTCTCGGACGGAGACCAGGGGATGAACAGCTTCGCGTATTTACCAGATGCCGGAAGTCAAAGGTGGTAGTCAGAGAAGTCAAAAGAAGTCAAAGGGAGTCATGGGTGGCTTCAGGAAACAGCGGCCGAGGGGATTTATCTGTTCAAGGGGAGACCGGATTTTGACACAGTGACAAGCATGGCAGGGGTACCACAGTCATGAAATAACCGGTGCTTTTGCAAACGACCACCCCGGAAAGTAGTCTATGGCGAATGCATCTCCTTAGGAGAGACTGTCCGCTTCTCCCCCCCACCCCCATGCAGCAGGTTCTCCCAAACTCATACCCACTTCAGGCCAATAATGTAGGGGCTTGACTTATTTTGAGCTGGTTCAGATCATCTGGACGTGAATGTAGAGAATATTCCTTAGTCTATTAGCACAAGCTCACCTACTTTAAAAAAAAAAAAAAAAGAAAAAAAAAAAAGACCATCTAGGAAAAAGGTTCTGTGACAATCAAGTCGACCTGAGCAACGACAACCAGAATTCATCGTTCATCGCTTTGCAATTTCACTTCCTGCATGTGATGCTCTGGAATCATCTGAAAATAGGTATCTGAAGGGCGACTCCCCTAGACACATGAAACGGGAGAAGATCCCTGTATTTTCAGCACGGCCGTTCCGCAGAAGTCGCTACCCTCTGTGCTGCCATGTCCTGTCCGATGACGGGCCATTCTCCCTAAGAGCTGCCCTGTTCTGGAGAATCCTCATGGGCTTGTTTGCTGTTACAAGCTCTTTATTACTTCTTCCTCTCTGAGCTGCCAATGTTACGTGTTTCATTCTAAGCTTATTTGTGTGCCTGGGATCCCATTAATTGCAGATGGGAATAACACTTTTGATGGAGAGGAAATCGCTTATAGTTTGTTCAAACACACATGCGTTATTTCAGCAGAAAACTTTCAAACCTTTGAAACTAAAATACAGAAAGTAATGCTTTTGGTGGAGAGGAAATCGCTTATAGTTTGTTCAAACACACATGCGTTATTTCAGCAGAAAACTTTCAAACCTTTGAAACTAAAATACAGAAAGTAAGTCTGTCTTTCTCCTCTGCCTTCTTTCAAAAGGCATTTCCAGTGAAGTCTTCTGTAACACCCAGCATTTACCAAGTGTTGCCCATGTACCAGGCACTAAATTAAAAGCTCATATGTGTAAGCTCACTCAGTTTCTCACTTTAACATTACAAAGCGTATATTGCTGTTCCCATTTTGCAGATTAGGAAGCCAGATGTCAGTAAAGTTAGTAACTTCCTCAGAGCCGCTTCGTAGGAAAGCAGATCCTTAGAGTGATCCACAAGGCCAGCACGATGCGCTCACGATGCGCTCTCTGCCTCTCCCTGGGCTCATCTCCTTCCATCCCTCCCCTTTCTGGCCACACTGCCTCTCTCAGTCCCATGGGCATGCCACTCCAGGTAAAGGACCTTTGCATGTGCTGGGCCACCTGCCCCATCCCCGCCCTCCTCCCGTATTATTAACCCAGTGCATGATTCAGTTCTCCTGCCAGCTCCCAGGAGCGCACTCCCTCCAGGTAGGGGCACCTGCAGGTGCCCAGCGCATCTCGACATCAGGACAGAGGCTGCCTCTTCCCAGGCAGCCCCAGCCCCTGACTGAGCACAGCCGCGGTCCCAGGGCCATTTCAGCGCACTGTGGGCTTCCTCTCATGGCAAGGAGTCAGCTTCGCCCCAGAGCTCTTCACTGGGCTGGCAGAAACTTAGTCCCAGCCGCGTGGGATCTGATGCTCTCCTTGGCTTTCACTGGTGTCCGAGCTGCACAGTCTCCCAGTCTTGCTTCTTCCCCAGCCTATCTGCCACAGGTGTTACCGGTCCATACACCTTCCTCCACTTGAAGTCCCACTGGACCTGAGCCCCGCTTCTCGACTCTTGGAAAGGTTTGTTGGCATCTGCTCCTTTGCAGCACTGCCCAGTCTTGGGCTGTTTACAGCTTGACGCTACGTCCTGGGCCGGCGTGACCACGCTGGTGTGAGGTCTGTAAGCTCCGTGAGGGCAGGCACCTGTTCGACTTGGCTCGTTCCCTGCATCCCCAGGCCCAGGGCTCTCACCTCTTGCCCACAGTGTAGACAGACTGGGACACAGCACTGGAGCCCCCTCACTCCCCATCGCCCTGCTGGGGAGCTTGCTCAGCCCGGTGCGTCCAGGGCCCCGTCACCCGCTGCCAGCAGAGAGTGTTGAGACGTCAAAGCCTCGCAGAGGATAGGACCCTGAGCCCCAGGGCTGACGTGGAGAGCCCCCTGGAAAAAGATAATGCCCCCGGGGCCTGGATCAGGCCGGCCCCCCGCGAAGGCCCTTTGGCTTCTTTTTCCCCAAGTGGAAGTGCATGCCCTTTCTCCTTGAGGAGAAGATAAGACTTTAGCGTTTCCAAAACCTTCTGAGTGAAAACATCTGTATCCGATTTTTCCCGTCACAGCGTATTAGTGAAGTCCTGCTCCAGAGCAGCCTGCAGTCGACAAGACTCTCATCAGAAGGTGTCACTGCCCTCAGCTGGAATTACGGTGGGGGCACCAAAGCGGGCGCCCCCGCCAGATGCCGGCCCGCGTAATCCCGTTTGGGCTCCCTCAGTTCCCTCCGGACGTCTCATCCGACACAGGACTCTTCCTCCCTGCCCTGAACTCCTAGGGAGTGTTTGCTAAGAGCCTTTCAGCTGCTGCCATAGTTCATTCCAAAAATGGACGCATTCCTGAAGGACCACTTGTCAGGGTGTTGTCGCTGCTCGCGAGAGGGGCCGGCCTGGCTTGGTGGCCCCTCAGGCCCCTTGCCCTTCCAGTCCTGACTCTGTGCATCTGCGATTGTCACCTTCAGAAACATGGTATTCATGGAGCTGCTAAGAGCCTTGTAAATGAAAACCCTGCCAGATCAAAGGTGGTAGGAAAGATGCCTAAATAGACTCACACCAAAAAAAAAAAAAAAAAAATGTGGACAGAGATCTGAATATCTGTAGAACACACAAGCAGTCATGGTTGTATTTTCTCTCTCGAGTGGAATTTGAAGCCGTAGTTGAGTGAAGACAAAAACATATATACAGCGAATGAAAGGCGTGTAATCTTTGGGATCATTCTGATGTAATTAACACAGCAGAGCCGCAGTAAGGCCCATGTGCAATGAGTGGAATTTTCCAACATTGATTAAGCTGGACTCGAGGAGAACTGCGTCTTTGTCTAAAAGCTGCCAAATGAAAACAACTTTGGGATATTTAAATTCAGGTTGGAAATTGGTTTGAGTAAGGGATATTTAAACCACAGCTGTTCAAGGACTAAAAACATATGAGTATATACGCACGCACACGCTCGCGCACGCACACACACACACACTCACACACACACGGCCTCCTCTAAAAACAAGCTAGCCAAAGGTGTACATTCCTTCTAAGTTCTCATGATCAACAGATGTAAATGTTCACGGTGTTCAGATGAATTATGGACCCTAATGAGATTTCAATACTGAGCAAACAATAAAAATTTATGCTTTGCCTCATTGCCGTGGCCTTTGGCTCCATGGCTAAGGTTCCACCCTTTCAACAACTTCAGTAATATAATATCCAGCTGGCTTTGGAGGTAAGGAAAATTCGAGGGGTGAATTGAAATTGTGAGAAATTATTTGATGGATTACTTTGTCAGAGTAATGCATGGCCTTGGCATAATTACTGTGGTCACCTTAACCCTCGCGGCAGGTGGTCACAAAGGCCCGCACAGCCAAGATGCCGGGCTGGACCCGCACGTGCTCCTTGCCGTCCTGGGCCCTGGGGAGCCTCGGTTCTCCTGAGCACACACGAACCAAGCACAATCCTGGCCCAAGCCGGCGAGAGCGAGCCGGACAGCCGAAGAACCACACTTTTCCCGAGAACTGTCATCTGTGTCAGACTGAAAGGAACCAAACAAAAGTCAGGCCGACCTTGAAATAAAATGGGGCGAAGCTGGGGAAAGAGAGAAATGATATCTTTTAAAGCGATACAGTCAAACACAATGGCAGACACGGGCACGCTAATTACTCTTTCTCCTCTCTCTCTCTTTTTTTTATCAATCCAGACCTTGAACTTAATGGTTGTCTGCCTTGTACTTTATAACGTTCCAATCTTACCATGCGATTAATAGTGTGTACGTGTCAGGGACCACATCTGTAGCAAATCTGCCAGTGTATTTCTTACACTAGTTTTACTTTGGAACCATAAAGTAATGACTATTTTGTGAATGAGAATAAACCTATTACACACTAACGTAGCTGCACCCAGCATCCGCTCTTTGCTCTTGGGGAAAAGGAGATGTCTGTAGGATAGGGCGGCTCAAATTTCTGTGTTTTGAAGTGCTTCTCAGCATGGCCGTCAACAGTGAGAAAACTACCCCCCCCCCCATTTCTTGGTTTCATTATGAAAACAGAAATATATTTGCAGCGTGTTAACAAACTCATTTGGCGTAAACAGAAAAGACTAAATTGTAAGTTCTGATGTTTTAATGCTAAATCAGGCGATAAGTCAATGTTTCAGTTTGGCACAGGGAACCGCACGTTCTCCAAAAATAGCCTTTGACACTTTTTAAAGCAAGTCGGTGGTGTACTTAGGCTGTTCACAAAAGGCTTCATTCTTGTCTACAAATGGCAAAGCTCCCCTTCCCAAGAGTGCCCAACTCAAGCGAGGTTGGGGAAAAATAGACACTTCCTGTCTTCAGGCATTTCTCCAACTCTTAGTCTCCTCCAAAAGGCTAGATTTTGGAGTTTATAGGGAAAGTATGCCTAAGAAAGGTTATCTTGATTTTCATTTAACACATCCTCCCACTGACTTCTTTAAAGGTTTGTTGTAAGTATTTCTGCATAGCTTGAAAACCTAGATTCCACCCTGGGGAGATCTCAGAGCTGGTCATGTTACACGCTGAAGCCATGTGTTTTCACATCATGGCAAAACCCAAGATGTCGGCAGATCCCTTGGCCCCTGTTGGCTTTGGAATTTAGTCCTTCCCTTGTTTTCCACCGTAAACTTACACGGAGAAAGACCACCCCCACCCTGAATGGAAGCATGGCCATTAATGTTTTCCCACACATGCCAGTGGTATAACTAAGTAAGCCCCAGGAGTGTGGGAAGGCGAAGGAACAGGGGCAGAGGTCCGTGAGTGTGGTAGATAGGCACAAGGAATTGCACTACGGGACTCCAAGTGCCTTCCCAGGGTCAGCCACCTTCTTGGGCTTTGTCAGCACAATGACCTCCCAAGCTGATACAGGGAAGCCCCTCCCCAACAAACGCAGCTCTAAAGACCCTCCTACAGGACCATACAAGAGAGAAGTGCCTGGGTGGCTCAGTCGGTTTAAGCGTCCAGCTCTTGGCTTTGGCTCAGATTATAACAGAGTCGTGAAATCAAGCCCCACATAGGACTCTGTGGTTGGCAGGGAGTCTGCTTGAGATTCTCTCTCTCCCTTCCTCTCTGCTCCTCCCCTTCCCCCTCCCCCCGCTTGCACTCTCTCTCTCTCTCTAAAATAAATTAAAAAATAAAATCTGAAAGGTAAAAATACAAGAGAATGGTTACAGGAATAATAATATCAACTCTTTACTTTTATAGCAGTCACTATGACCTAATCACTTCTTATGGCTTATCTCATTTATTTAATTCGTATAATATATACAACCTGATATGATAGGTATTGGTAGTATCCTGAAGCCCAGAGAGGTAAGGACTTTGTCCGGGGTTACACAGCTCAAGAGTGGCAGAAAGCCAGGATCAAACCCAGGCAATCGGGCTACAAGGCTCATACTGTCCGTACTATGCCATCTTGCATTCTTCAGAGGCTTCCTGCTAATATCTTTTAGCACAACCCAATCCAGACTTTTCTGCATTGTCACATTCTCTTCCACTTATCACTATTTTAGCAATGGGTGTAAGATTTCATTATAAGCTGCTAACTTTGGATACTTTACTATTCTCTTGAACTACTTTGCT